>NW_024038537.1:0-29529 GCF_016077235.1 Cyprinodon tularosa | reverse complement strand
AAACATTGAATTAAATAGGCTTTGCCCCCTTCGTGCTCGGGCCTAAAAAAAGATTTAATATGCAGAAATTAAAATGTCTAACCTTTTTCCTGTGGAATGCTATTATCTAACAACAATTTTGAGTCAATTGATCACATTAGCTATTGAGCTGCAATATGTTGATAGGAATTTTTTTAAAATATAGATTTAGAGATTTTTTCTCAATATAGTTAGAGATTATCCTCTCTGAACCGTTACTTTAGAGCTGTGAAAGAATTTCAGTGAATTGTGAATTAAAATCTCCTCACACAAGGCTCGATGTTAACCATTGCCCGATCGCCCGGGGCAAATAGTTTTTATTGTCGGGAGAGTACAAATTTAATTGAATTTGCCCACCAGGCAAGTGCAATGATCACAAAAAAATATATTTATCACTCAAAATTACTTTAAAATCACCGATATTTGCTGAAAACGACCCACAAGCGTTGCCGGCGCCATTTGTGTTGTTTTGTACACTGTGGGTGACCGGGGTGGTCACCGCCCTCGCCAGGACAGCGTTGCGGTTGGAGTCAAGGAAACAAGGATAAAAAGGGATCAGGAATGCAAAAATAGATTTCAAAAAATTGCCAGTTTATTTATTCACCAGTGCCAAAAGTTATTTCTTCATCATAATAAAAAATAAGCAAAATCCTCCAAAATGACAAAATATAACAAAAGTCCAAAAATGATCCAAAAACAGCAAAAAGGCAAGAATTAGGCACTTAATCAAAAAAATAAGGTTTCAGATTTCACTAGGCTGCAATTAAACATGAACACTTACTTTTAGAGCTCTCCCCGGTAACCAGCTCTACACCCCAAGCACCCAAATCACAATGAGCAGGGTTTTTATCCTCCTCTTACTAAGCTTGAAACAAACGCGATTGGCTAACAGGATTATGGATAATTGGGCCATACCATTATCCCACATGCATACAAATATCCTGGTTTAAGTTATCAAACACACCACCCAAACAACAACAAGAATTATAAACATCCCACTCATCTTAACCATGCTACCTGTAAAGCACATAGTACATTCCACATTCCCTTGACATACGGTAAAACAAAGCATCCTTCCATACCCCCCCCCCACCATTACCCTCACATTCCCCAAACCCAAAGTCACGATGGCATTGTAAACAATCCAAACGGCGCATGCTTCCGTTTGGAAGTGGAGACTCAAGGTGAAGGACACGAGGTAAGTATGGCATTTTGTTTGTAATGAATGAATCAGTGCTAGGAACGGTGATGGTGTGTGTAGTGCTACATTACGAGTGGGTACCTCACCCGCATGCAGGAGATGTTTCAGGGGAAACTGTGGGGACTGGTTTGCTACAGTTAGCGCAGCCAGCGCTAACTTCAGTGCTGGTGTTTCAATCAGTAAACTGCGACAGGCAAACAATTGTCTCAATTGTCTCAATTTGTTGTTTCTTCTATTAGTTCAATTAATGCTTGTGATGTTGATCGATTTCTTCTGAATCCATATTGATTATCTGAGAGTAAATTATGTCTTTCTATGAAATTGTCTAACCTGTAATTGACAACTTTTTCCAGAATTTTTGAAAACTGTGGGAGAAGAGAAACCAGTCTGTAATTTGTGAAATGATGCTTGTCCCCAGTTTTGTACACAGGAATAACTGTAGCTATTTTCATGTTATTGGGAAATTTACCGGTTTGTAATGATAAATTAAAAATACACATTAATGGTTTGGAGATCCCATGAATAACCTTTTTTTACCATTTTCATATCTATTTCATCATAATCAGTAGATGTCTTGCTTTTACACTCGCTAACAATATCTATGATTTCCTTCTCATCCACAGGTTTAAGGAACATTGTGCTTGGATTTCTATCTATTAGATTATCTTCATTGAATGTCACTGGATGTTCAATTTCATTTGCAAGTTTTGGTCCGACATTTACAAAAAACTCATTAAACTTGTTAACCACATCATCTATGTTATTTATATTTTTTTCATTTTCTATAAAATACTGTGGATAATTAATATTTCTAGTTTTATTTCGAATTATACTATTTAAAATATCCCATATACCTTTTATATTGTGCTTATTCTCATCCAGTAACTTCTTGTAATAATCTTTCTTACAGTTCCTCATAATATTAGTTAACTTATTTCTATACTTCTTGTATTTATCTTCTGCTTCCTTAGTTCTATGTTTTATAAATAATATTAATAGTATTATCTTGTATAAACATACCGTGACTCTAAATAAAAAGTTATTCATTTGTGACATTGACTTCTTTCTTGTGATTTATCTGAAGTTTTTAACCTGTCAAGATTCTTTTTAGATTTTTAACATTACAATTTATATTTTTCCAAGCATACAACAGTTTAAAGCAAACTTTAATTTGAAAAGAATCTGCAGTAAGGAATCTGAGTTCATTATCTGATGCATACAGGAACCTGTAAACTTAAAAATTGCTGAATTACCAAAAACATTTTAAAAACAAACATGTTTCATACAAAAATGAATATTAGGAACCATATTAATCAAACATTATACTGGGCAAGTAAAAATTGTTTCTGGGCAAATGAAATGTGAAAGGCAAATGGTCAAACTCAATCTAATATCAGATATCAGATCATTCTCTATATTCCTAACAGAGCACTTACCTGTCAGTCTGCAGGTTTACTAATGGTTCCTATTTCAGATCACTACCGTGCCGTGCTATCAGCAGCTGTGCTTCAGTTAACAGCTAGCTTGTTAACTATCTGGAGCAAAAACCTTTTCTGATGCTTTTAAAATATACATTTCAGAACACAATCCCATTTCTTCTAATACAACCACAGTTGACACAAGCCACAAATCTGCCACTATGCTGGAGAACTTTAAGCCCTGCAGTTCCTGACAATGGATGATTTTATTCCTTTTTTGTGTACAAACTTCTCACTTGTAGTTAGAACCTTTCCCGATTTGTGTTGAGTTGTCGCTTGGCAAACTACAACCTGAGAGTAACACTGCAGCCAATGAAACTCTGGGGAGCCTAAAATGTGCCGCTATATAGGGCTGGGCGATAATTCAATAACGATATCAATCGATAGACGTGTGGCGCAATAGAAAAAAAGAGGGTCGATAAAAGTTCGATAAAAAAGAAACGCAGTTTTCCTTCTCATTGTAGCCTAGCATGTAGGTTTATGCTAGTCACTGCTTTCTCCCAACCAATCACAAGCGCGGACCCAGGCATGCCGTCACCAAGCGCCGCCCTCTCAAACCACAACACAGAGCACATGAAGCTGTGCAGGAAGGAGAGGCGGAGGAAATTGTTTCAAAGAAAGGTTTTTGTAGTTTGGCAGTCTGGCAGTATTTCGGTCATGGCAAGTCGGACCAAAAACAAACCACAGTCATCTGGAAAATGTGTATGGAACCAGTGAAAACGAAGTCTGATAACACAACCAACTTTTTTTTATCATCTTAGCCGCTCACAGCCGCAGGAGTACGAGCTGTGTAATCCCCGGTGCGGCTCTCCTCCGAGGAATCTTCGGAAAATATATATATATTTTCAGTTCTGGGCAGTTTCCCACGTAGTTCTAACAATTGAGATAAAAATGCTGAGGGGCCAGAAACTTCAAAGTAATAACTCAGGTTAAAGCAGGAAACGGGGGCGGCGGTGGGGGGGCATTTATTTATTTGTTATATTTATTTTGGTCACTTTTCTGGTCACTTTAGTTTATTCTTTGTCAGTATTTAATAACATAACTCAGGTCTCTTAAGTTATTTTTCTTTAAAACAATTCTGTTATGGTTAAAAAAGTTGGTTAAATAAAGATTTAATTGGAAGTCTGTGTTTGTGTTTTTTATTAAAATTAAATCATTTAGCAATATTATAAAAAGTCCAGGCAGAGCTGCACATAAAATATGGTTTCAAATCTTTTCAATAATTATCGATATCGATCAATATGATTTTTTATCGATAAGCTTTTTTTCTATATCGCCCAGCCCTACCGCTATATATAAAAAAAAAAGATTACACTTCTTTAAAACTACTCGCAACAAAAAAAAAAGTGCTTTAATTCTTTGAATCAAGTTTTTACCTAGGCCTAGTACAACCTCTCACTTTATGCTCTCTCTGATTTTTCTGATCATAACAGCTTCATGTGGTCTGTTCCTGTTTGGCTGTGACTCCATCCTAAAGAGAAATATCAGCTGTGCTGCTGCCATCAACACCTTTGTTTATAGATGTTGGAGATGGGCCTGTTTTTCATTGCTGTCCTGTTTCTCATACTGTGACTAACTCTATGTGCTACATTTCATCCTCTGGCGTGGGAACTGGTTTAGAGCTCGTCTGCCTGTATTCCCGGAAATGGGCCAACTTTTGTATCTCTGCTTCTTTCTGTATGTCTGATGCTAGATGGCCGCTAACAATGAGCCCAGTTCTGCTGGAGGTTTCCTCCTGTTAAAAGGGAGTTTTCCTCTCTACTGTCACTACAAGCATGCTTGGTGTGAGGGATTGGCTTTGAGTCAATGAGTCGATGTAATCAGCTGGATTTCTTTATATAGAAAACTTTAAACCAATCTAACTGAACTGTCTCTATAAAGTGGTTAAGATGACATGAGTTGTGAATTGGCGCTGTATAAATAAACTGAATTGAATGATAACAGAGGCTATGTTTTCAGGGGGCTTAAATTCCCCCGGATGAGCGGTTAAAAAAAAGAGTAGTTAAAAAAAAAGCACAGATTGTCTGTCATGAACACCATTTTCAAGCACAAGGATGTCTATAAGAGCACACGGCACAAGGACACTAGGGGTGGTTTGGTTAACGGTTTCGTGGTCACGGTTTTTGGTTCAGTATATGTTGATTGTTAGGAAAATCTATTATGTCTTGTAAAGTACAACACGTGTTGCACAATGCTTGCACACTGTTGCACTTTTATCCACAACTTTCTTTCTGCCATCATCGTAGGTCACTCTAAATGCAAAGTGGTCCCATACAGCAGACCTATAAAGTGCTGCTGGCGCGTCTTCCAACTAGGGTGGCCATTTCTATAGCACCAAAAAGGAGGACATTGTGCGGCGTATCAATAAATTACTAAGGTGTACATAAGAATCGGGTAAAGTCACATTTATAGCACAATTCTTAGTAGTTTAAAGAGGATGCTTGTGTAGCTGAATAGAACAAAATATTAAAGAAATGTAAAAAAGAATTGGTTCCCAGCATTTGTATTTATTTAATAAATTGTGGTGTTTAAAAAGTGACATTTTTTTGACAAAAACTGCAGAACTGCTGCAATTGATCATAAAGCAGTTGTTTGGACTTCCGGTGACGTCATGGATGCTCTTGCAGCGTGTTAATTGAGCTCCGATGGATGTCATTTAAAATAAGAGTGACAACTAAAATAACTCAACGCTGAAATATAAAAAAAATATATATGAACGAAACATGAGTTCCTCCGCTGGACAAAGAAGACAAAATAAACTGGATCCCTCGAAAGGAAAAGATGATAAGCCGAATCCACTGAGCCCGACTAGCAAACACACGGCTAGTAGCAACACAATTCAATCAGACTTAACGGTGTTGGAAGAACTGAGAAAACTTCGAAAAGAAAATCAAGAGGGACATAACCACACTAAGCTGGCTCTTAGCCGCGTTGAACAATCTGTTTCGGACATAAAAGATCAACTGGTGGAGCACGAAGAAAGAATGGGGAGATTTGAGGAGAGACTCAGCACAGCGGAAGACACGGAGCTGCGCCACCAGCGGGCGCTAAGATACCTGCTGCACCGCGATATTGAACTTTCGGCAAAGTGTGAAGATCTTCAAAACAGGCTGAGAAGGAACAATATCAGAATTTTTCAAATCCCGGAGGACAGTGAGGGAAGAGATATGGCTGGTTTCGTAAAGGCTCTACTCCAGAAGGAACTTAAACTCCCACCGGACCTGGATATTAAGATTGAGAGGGCACATCGCTCACTGGCGGCTAAGCCGAAAGATTCAACGGTGCCTCCAAGATCAATAATAGTGAGATTTCTGGATGCGGCGGTAAAAGACACAATCATAAAGCAGGCATGGAGCCAGGGGCCAGTTCTCTTTCAAGGCAAGCGGATCTATTTTGATCAGGACTACTATCCTGAGCTACAGCAGAAACGGATGAAAGTCCACGAAGTTATTAAACAGCTTAAAAAGAAGAACATACAGGCAAGGTGCCTGTATCCAGCGCAAATAAAAATTAAGCTGAACACCGGGGAGAAGACATTTGCGTCGTTAACGAGTGCCGCAGCGCTGCTGAAGGAGCTGGGGATTGACGCGCGATGCGGGGAGAGGGAGCGCATCGAGGAGGAGCTGAAGGATGGATGGAGGAGCCAAGGGAGGAGAAAAAAAGGAGCGCTTCTGTCTCCAGCTGATCTCAAGACCCTTTTGCAAGAGGACTAAAGGGATGTTACCATTGAGACAGATAAAAAGGTTGTTTCAACTAAAGCAGGGATAAGGTCGGTAACTCCACACTGATTATAACCAACGGACTCATAAGAATAAAGTAAAGCGTCCAATTATTATTATCCTAATATACATTGTTGCCACAAAATAAGTTAATGTGTTAGACAGTCCAAAGGAGGCTTGGTTTGAGTTGATGAGTGGAATACACTCTCTGAGACCTTTTTTACATGTTAGTGTAATATTGGTCATATTTGCACTGTGTGTGCTTTTTTCCACAGAAAGGGTAGGTCACGCCTCTCTGCCCCAATACCATCAGGATCTGGCACAGCCAGAGTTAAGATGCTGTGTCAGATTGATGAAGTAGAAGCTCAGTTTTGTGTTAATTACACTGTTCTTTGTGTTTTGTTTTTCCTGACAGTTATAATTAAAGTCACTTTGTTAATCAGTAGATACCCTTTGACATCCAAATGTAAACAGACAGGGAGTTATATCGAAAGACTCTACATGGACCATGGCTGAGCTGAATTTTATAAGTTATAATATAAGAGGAATTAATAATCCAATTAAAAGGAAAAAAATTCTGGGACAACTAAAGAAGCTGCACTGCTCTGTAGCTTTGATTCAGGAAACACACCTATCAGAGACTGAACATCTAAAACTGAAAAGAGAGTGGGTAGACCAGGTTTATAGTTCTTCATATGGGAGAAAAAAGAAACGAGGAGTAGCTATATTGTTTAATAAATCTGTGTATTACAATAATGAGAAAACCTTTCATGATGACGAAGGCAGATATGTTATGGTAATAGGCACAATTGGAGGAGTAAAGATAACCATACTTAATGTTTATGCCCCAAATGAAGACTGCCCGCATTTTATCAAAATGGTCACAGCTCTACTTGCAGATAAAAGCGAAGGGATTATACTGGTCGGGGGTGACTTCAACTGCACCCTGGATTCAAAGTTGGACAGGTTACCTACAATAATAAAATCTCAATGTAGAATGTCTAAGGCATTATCAACTATGATGAAGGAACTGGGACTAGTAGATATTTGGCGTCAACTCCACCCCAATGAGAGAGATTTCACGTTTATGTCCCAGGCTCATGGGAGCTATTCGAGGATAGATCTTTTCTGCTTAACCAAAACCGAATTACATAGGATAAAAGAGAGCACAATTGAGCCAATCACTATTTCAGACCACGGCCCGGTGACCATGAAAATGAATTTAGTAATAGATAATCATTTCAGACATTGGAGGCTCAATGTCTCATTATTAGCAGACATAAACATTAGGCAAGAAATACATAGAGCCCTGGTTGAATACTTTACCATAAATGATGATGGTAGTGTCTCCCCCTCAATTGTATGGGATGCCAGTAAGGCCACAACAAGAGGGCAGATTATTTCTATAGGATCCAGGATAAAGAAACAAAGGCTGGCTAAACAACAAGGATTGGAAGCTGAAATAAAAAAGTTAACAAGAGAACATAAACAAATGGGAAAGAACGATACTTAAAAAAAATTAATGGAGGTTAGAAAACAACTGGATGAAGCTCTGACATATAAGGCAGAGGGAGCGCTCAGATATACCAATAGAAAATATTACGAAATGGGTAATAAAGCAAGCAGATTACTGGCTTTTCAACTAAGAAAGGCCCAATCTAGTCGTGCAGTTCCCAAGATCAGGAACCCAGAAACCCATCAGATTGAGACTGACCCAACTAAAATCTCAGACTCGTTTGCAACCTATTACAAACAGTTATATACGGCTGAAGAACTAGAATTTAAAGAAGAGAAAGTTACAAAATTTTTAAGCCCTCTTAATCTGAAAAAACTATCAAGTGAGGATGGAGAACTGTTAACAAAACCTATTACAGAAAGTGAAATTAGGGAAACCATCACCAAATTAAAAAACAATAAGTCACCAGGAACTAGGGGTGTAAATAATAATCGTTTTGTATCGATGCATCGATCCAAAAGCCGACGATCCGATGCATCGACACGTCCGCAAGATAATCGATTAATGTTTTTTTTTTCCCTCCGGTCTATTTTTATCCATTTGCTCCTGGGCGTAACTCTCCTCCCTCCCTGCGGTGCCGCTAAACTTATTTTGCCCTCCTACCGCGCTTCCTGGTTATACTCTTACAGCAGTTTGTTGCAGCAAGCTTCACACAGACATTTTTAAATTATGCTCAATATTAGGCTTGTCCCGATCCGATACGTGGATCGGATCGGGACGCCGATATTGGCAAAAAAATGCGTATCGGCAAAGCATGTAAAATGCCGATCCAGACTGCTGATCCAGTTTTAAAAAAAAAATCCGGTCCGTATTTTCCAGTTTCGCCGATTGAAACGATCCATTCCACTATTTTGCGCCAAGGTTCCCTGTTTTGCATTTTTATTAAAACTTACAGTAATACTTGCACCTTTAACTGTTTACGGTTTTACTGTTCACTGTGCAATTTCAGATTGCTATTCGTAATTTTGTCCAGTTTGTGTTTATCTCTTAATAAACAGGTAAGTTTGTTGTTACCAAGCATTGTGTTTTATTGAATCTCACCTAATTTAGCTGGCTAGATGTTATCAAGAGTACTAAAACCCTTTTCAACATGAGTCTTACAACTAAGGCTAAATACTTTAACTTAAACTTAAATACATGCTCGGATAGGCTGGTATCGGCCAGTATCGGTATCGGATCGGAAGTCCAAAAACAATATCGGTATCGGATCGGAAGTGCAAAAACCTGGATCGGGACATCTCTACTCAATATTGAAGCGTGGTCTGAGTTACACACTGTGGGTCTAGATACGGCCGAGGCGGCGAGGAAGTGGGGGCGAGTTTAGTCCGACGACGGAGGGAAAAAAGAGCGGAGATTCAGCTGGAAAAAGGCTCCCAGCGTTCTCGCGCACCTCGCTCTTCTAGCAGGTCAAACTTCACGAGTTGTTTTCCGCAATTTCGGTCATAAAAACAAAACAAGCCGGCCTCCTGTCTGGTGCACTGTTTGCGGTCAGCTACAATCTGGGAGAGGTGCAGCGAGCGTCTCTCAAGGGGCGGTGACGTCAACACTCTGGAGCCTTCTTCTTCTTCTTTTTTTTAATGGCGGTTGGCAAACAACTTATAGGTGCATTACCGCCACCTTCCAGAATGGAGTATGGACCAGACAAACTATTATATTCTCCCTAAAATACCCGTTCTTCTTAGAAAATTAAAAATACTACCAAAAACTACATCCCCAGATGACCTTTGAAACAATTCCCTTATATCTAGTTTACTTTTATTCCTGTCTAACTCTCTACACAACATCTCTCTTTCCTGAGTATATGTATTAAATTCTAAAAAAATATGTTGGACAGTTTCTTTGGAGCCGAGGTATTGCATTGAACTCATTACACTGATATTGTGCAGTATTTTTACAGTATTTTTTGATGCAACTTTTCTACTTCTGTTATTTGCTGTTGTTTCTAAAGAAAATGCATAACGATATTACAGCTTTCATTGATTTATTTCAAACTTGAAACTTTGTTTAGTCTGTAAGGTGTAAAAAAAAAATAATAATAATAATTTAAAAAAAATTAACCGATTAATCGATTAATCGAATCGAATCGAATCGTGGTGTATTCTTAAGTATCGAAAATAATCGAATCGTTGGGTCAGGAAATCGATACTGAATCGAATCGCCATGATGGATGTGATTTACACCCCTACCAGGAACAGACGGCTTTTATGGAGAATATTACAAAATATTTGTGCATGAACTCACTCCCATACTATGTAAATTATATAATTACGTACTTAAATCAGGAAACCCCCCAAATTCATGGTCGGAAGCCATATTGACTGTAATACATAAGGAGGGGAAGCACCCTCATCAGTGTACCAGCTATCGCCCTATAAGTTTACTATGTGTGGATTATAAAATCTTGACTTCCATAATAGCTACCAGGATTCAAAAAAATATTAAGAAATTAATACAACCAGATCAAATAGGATTCATACAAGGACGTCAAGGAACAAATAACATAAGGAGAGCCCTGAACCTTCAGACAATAGCACGAGAAGAAACACAATCATCAATGTTTCTCAGCTTGGACGCTGAGAAGGCATTCGACCGAGTCGACTGGGTGTTTCTGAGGCAGACACTAATAGAAATGGGCTTTGGGAAAGAATTTGTGGCCTGGATCAATCTATTGTATAAAAAGCCCAGCTCCAAAGTTAGAGTTAATGGTCACTGCTCCAGCTTCTTCAGGATTGAGCGAGGTGTTAGACAGGGGGATTCGTTGTCTCCTATCTTATTTGCCCTAAGTATTGAACCTCTGGCAGAGGCAATACGCCAAAGCGTACATATCCAAGGGATAGCAGATGAAGGGGGGTCAGTTCATAAAATAGCTCTATTCGCAGACGATATTTTACTATTTGTAAAAAATCCACTTCTTTCCATCCCTGCACTTATGAAGTGCCTGTGTGAATACGGGTCAGTGTCTGGTTACAAAATTAACGAGACTAAGTCAGAAGCCATGATGATTTCAGGCACCTGGCCTGAACAGCTAAATAACAGTGTCTCCTTTCGCTGGTCCAAACAAGGATTTAGATATCTAGGAATTATTATTACACCTAACCCCACTCAGCTGTTCGAGGACAACTATAGCAAATTAATTAGACAAATAAAAAACGATGTGACGCACTGGGAGGTCCTTCCCCTTTCTTTAATAGGTAGAGTTGAGACTGTAAAAATGAACCTGCTGCCTAGACTTTTGTTCTTGTTTCAGTCCCTTCCTGTAAAAGTACCTGCCTCTACTCTGAACACGTTAGATAAACTAATTTCAACATTTATCTGGCAAGGGAAGAAACCAAGGGTTAGATTGAAATGCCTTCAATTGCCTAGGGAGAGGTGAGGACTGAGTCTCCCGAACCTTAAAAATTATTACCGGGCTGCCCAAATAAATGCAATTGTGGCGTGGCTTGAAAATGACCGAGAAACAATATGGACTCAAATAGAGCAAGATTCAATTAAAGCTGTTCCTCTATCTACACTGCCATTTATTGATACAAAGTCAATTAAAAAAATTAGAATAAAGAACGAATGGATAAAACACACGTTAAAAGTATGGACAACAGTTAAAAAATTGCTCGGGGGACCGGAGTCCATCTCAAGGGCCATGTTAATAGTAGGGAACATAGAATTTCCCCCTTCGGTGTGGGATAGAGGGTTTAAAAGATGGGCTGATAAAGGTCTCTGTACAATCAATCAACTCTTTATAGAAACAGAATTCAAATCATTCTCTCAACTTCAAGAACAATTTGACCTCCCATCAAATGATTTTTATAGATACCTTCAGATAAGACATTATATCACAAGTCATAAAGAAAGGCATTTGGTCAGAAAAAAACAAATGAAATAGAAGAGTACTTTATCAGTGTTATAGAGAAGCACTTCCCAACAAAAAAACACATATCAAATATATACAAAAGGTTAGGAACTGACACATTACAAAACACAAACAATATCAAGGAAAAATGGGAATTAGAATTAAATGTTATAATTGAAGACTCTACATGGGTGGATATATGTACCGACTGTCATAGGGGAATTAACAGCCAACTATGGAAAGAATTTGACTGGAAAGTGAAGATCAGATACTTTAATACTCCCTTTATCATCTCCTCATTTGTGAAAAAACCTAGTGTAGCACTATGTTGGCAAAATTGTGGAAAAATTGGAGATACCACACACATTTTTTGGGATTGTCCTGTAATACAGGGATTTTGGGACAATATTAGAAAGGAAATAGAGGGAATATTGAAAGTAAAGGTGATGCCTGAACCTGTGATGTTTTTGTTGGGAGCCATACCTAAAAGTAAATATAACACAGATCAGAGATATATAAAGGGTTCTTTTATTGATAGCAAAGAAAATGATTACTGTGCACTGGAGAGATGTAAAACCACCAACTATAAATCAATGGGCCCAGAGATTGAAACACGTTTACATAATGGAGCAAATGACTGCAAGCCTACAGCTAACTATGGACACTTTTATACGAAGGTGGACTTGTATTTCAGAATATCTGGGGTTCTGATGGAGAGGACGAGATATTACTAAAAGGAGGGATCTGATGGAATTCCTCATTGGGAAAGGGTACTGCTTGGCCACAGATTATAGATTGTGGATGTTGTCTACTCTGCCTGCTGTCATAATTGTAAAGACTTTTGGTATTTTGTGTTTGTTGTGATGTGTACTGTTTGAGTTTCTGTCAGGAAATGTTATGTTTTGTAAGATTTATAAAATGGTTAAATAAAAAGTTCTAATAAAAAAAATAAAGCAGTTGTTTGGAAAAGAAGCTCGAGAAAGAGCTAGAGAATAGAAAAATGCAAATTGCAAAAAGTGGCTGGAAATGCATTGCGATTCTAAATTTTGTGATCTACTGCATCGATTCTTGAAGGGAAGAATCGATTATTAAAAAAAAAAGAACAAATAAAATACATTAATGGTTGGCGCACATCAGCCAAATCAAGTGGAATACAACTTCCAGTCCAGCAGATGTCGCTGCGGATGTGTTGACGCCTGCTGCTTTGTGTCACAAGCATGTCCGGCCGTGGGATACTGCGACGAGTCATATGAAATAAACATGGAGGACACAACGAAAATTCGCCCCGCGGCTCCATCACATTTCAAGTCAGATGCTTGGATGCATTTTGGCTTTAAAAACAAAGAAGATAAAAACGAAATTGAAATGACGCACGTAATTTGCAAAAGGGGAAATGTCATACATTTAAATGTTTTAATTTCATAGGTTTAAAGGACCACTGAGGCCATGTAAACGGCAATGATTATACTTATTTTGTTATTTTAAGTTTGATGAATCCTAAGATCTTATTGTCAGTGTGTCCACGCCAGTAATATTTATTTCATGGCAACACCTCCAAAAGTCATTTCAATAAATACAGCTATGTATGAATTCGGTTGCTTTCAGTTATGTATCAGTTGAAGATACGATCCAGATCACACCCAGCCAGTCAGCCACTGGTAAGGGCTCTATCTTTTTCTTACAGTGTTCAGTGGAAATATCACAATGCATCGCAATATTTCAAGTATCATGATGCATCGTGATAGAATCGCATATATATATATATATATATATATATATATATATATATATATAAATAAATAAAAACTTCATGGAACTGTGCTTACAGCTCCTTATTTCATGTAAACTAATAACTTGTGTACATAATACTTGTTGATGGCATTAAAATTATTTCTAATAGAATTAAATTAGAGTTCCTCATTCCTGTATAAACCCTGTGAGTGCTTAATTTAATCTGAGATATTTAAAAAAATCCCCATCATCATCCAGCAGATGTTCAGTTTCTGCCCAAATATTTTCTTTCTTTTGTGGATTTTTGTAACAGGGATAACTAGGATCATACATAGTTTGTATGAACTCTGTTTATTCTCTGCTTCCAAACTCATCATCTCTTCATCCATTCCTGCAATAAGAATTTTCTTTTAAAGTTGTGAGATTCACTCTAGAATCTCACAACTTCTTCCTGGTCTGTTGAAGCACCAATAGTCTGCATCCAATTATTTAATTAATTGCTCTTAGTTTTTGGGAATATATACGAACTATGCTCTAATTTCTAGTTACCGATCTTTTTTTACTATAATTTAATTGACAAACCGGGTCTTCTCGCTATTGCGATTGCAATAGCGGGTCTTGATCTGGACGGACCGGAGGGGAGCAAAAAATAGCTCAGCTCCGTATTTTGACGGTGAAGGACGGAGAAGACGTACGTGGGCGGTGACGAGCGGAGGATAAGCGGAGGATGTGGAACAGCTCTCATTGATTTACATGACAGACAAGTACTCTGCACGACGTACGTGAGCGGAGCGCCGACAGAGTATGTGGAATCTGGGGGTAAAGGAGGACAAATACATGTCAGGCTGGGTGCAGCGCCGGACGCCGGACAGTGCAATGAAAATCCAGACTATCCGCCCTAAAGCCGGACATCTGGCCACCCTACTTCCAACTCCTGTTCTTTCCCACTCGCCATACCCACACAATTCTCCACAACAACTGATTTTTTCCGCTACACCCAGCTACGCTGCTTTGCTTCTTCTTCTTGTTTACTACTGGTGGTTGGCCTTGGTCGCAGTACCGCCACCTGCTGCTCTGCAGTGTACACGCTTCGCCTAAGGGAAAAAGGAGCAGCGCATGAACCGAACGAAACACACGCGAACCGAACCGAGACAATCGAACCGAACGGTTCGGACGGTTTTCATAAACTGTTCCATCCCTAATATATATGCGTGTGTGTATTTTCAAGCCATGCCAGGGGTGTGTGCGGGCATGGGATCAGAGATTGCATGACTGGTTGAAGAGTAAAGTTGACTTTTAAAAATCCAATACCAAAAAATGGCCAGAAGATGGCAAAAGTGCATCTATATCTACCACCTGCGTGTACCAGATTTCTTTTGATACCCAGTTTTGCTGCTAAGCGTTGTCCTTAACTGGTTAATAGGTAGATGAAATTCAGTCTGGCATTTAGAGAACATTAAAACGCTATTTATCTGGCGACTTGAGCAAGAAACGAGAGAAGGAGGTACATGCTTTCCTAAGACCCTCCCCCTTCTTCTTTTGATTGGCTAATACTGTTGGTTTCAGGACATTCCTTTGTTACCATTGGCTGACAAGTGCAAGAGGAATTTCAATTGTCTTTTTTTTTAATTTACCGTCAATTTATTTTTGAGTGATTTTTTTTTTACCGACGAGAAATTGCTTGGAGACGGAAATATTTTAATCCTTGTGTAATGTTAAGGTGATTTCTGTGTTGCTCGCTGATCTAGGTCTGATCAGCATTAACCTTCCCAACATGAGATCCAAGTTAGTGATTCAAACACATTCATCCTCAGTGGACACAGAAATATATCAGGGAGCTTGGATTTGTGATATTCTGTAAACGGGTTCATTACATTGTAAGTACAGGTGGTGGCATGGATGCAGCCACCTGTCTTTAAGAAACATCAGCGGTTTCCAGCTGCAACAACCAGTTAATCTATCACACCCAAAGTTACAATGCCAGCAGTCCCGCTGCCATAACTAATGGCAGGTCCTCTGGAATGCCACAAGGTGCCATTAAGTCAGCAGAGCACCTGCTGCATTTCTATTGCTGTTTATGGGCCAATGGTCTGCTATTGGCTGCTAGACTTCCTCACCAACAGACCTCAGTCAGCCCGGGTCGGACAGAACATCTCTGATGTCATCAGTCTAAGCACAGGCTCCCCTCAGGGCTGCGTCCTGAGCCCCCTGCTCACACATGACTGCGTCCCCAGGTTCACCACCAATCACATGGTGAAGTTTGCAGACGACACCACGGTGGTGACGACGACAACAACCTGGACTACAGAGAGCAGGTGGAGCAGCTGGTGGACTGGTGCAAAGATAACAGCCTGATCCTGAACGTGGAGAAGACCAAGGAGATCATCTTTGACTTCAGGAAGAACCGTCCTAACCACGCTCCACTGGTCATCAACAGCTCAGCTGTAGAGGTGGTCAACAGCAACAAATTCCTGGGGGTGCACATCACAGACACCCTCACCTGGAATGTAAACACCACCTCACTGGTCAAAAGGGCACAGAAGCGCATGTTCTTCCTGCAGAGGATGAGGAGAGCCCACCTGCCCCCACCCATCCTCCCCACCTTCTACAGAAGCAGCATAGAGAGCGTTCTGACCAGCTGTCTCACTGTGTGGTGTGGAGGCTGCAGCGCCTCAGACTGGAAGTAGGTGAAAACAGCAGAGAGGATCATGGGGAATGAATTCTGTTGTGTGCATTAAGATTGCATTTCTGAGTGAAGCTTTTTCCACAGGACAGGCATATGAAAGGCTTCTCACCAGTATGAATTATCATGTGTTCAGTAGGGCTGTCGCGGTGGAGGAATTCCCCCTGCGATTATTCAAGAAGGCTAAATATCGCAATATGCGACATTAAAGGAAAACCAGCATATTAACCTGATGCTGTTTGAGAGGATCTGAGAGGGGCGACAACATTTCCAGCGACACTGAAAACCCTCTGGGAAGGTGCGCTCGGAGGAGCGACCGGAATGCAGGTTTCTCCACAGTGGAAAATGGCAGCATTTCTTCAACCCGGTACCGTGTAACAGCGGCTGTTTATGTCCGTCACTGTCTCTGCTGTACTTAGCGACTCGAGCAAAGGCTTCGCCGACTCCAAGCTGTCGGCTTGCACCGACATGAGCCGCCCCATCACTCTGTGTGGCAGGAGGCGGCAGTAGCCACTCCGTAACAGCTGGGTGGTAGCTAGCTAGATGAGCCCTTAAATTTGTTGTGTTTCCACGTTTTACTTGAACCGTTTTGCTGCAGATTTTACAAATTGCCTTATTTAAATTGTCAGGCTCCCCCTTTTCCTTTGGCTGAAAACCAAAATGCTCCCAAAGGAGGGAAGTAACATTTGGTTTTGATATCAATGCAGCTGCCATTGTTTCCTTCTCAACTGTTGTCCCAAGATGCGGTGATGGCGGTGGCTGGTTTTGTAGCGCGGTGAGCTTCTTGATATCGCCATATTTCATTGCTGCGGTTATTGTGACAGCCCTAGTGTTCAGTTAACTTACCTTTTAGAGTAAACTGTTTGCTACAAATAGAACTGGAGAAAGGCTTCTCATCGCTGTGAATTCTCATGTGTTCATTAGGGCCAGATTTTAAGATAAAGGTTTTTCCCAAAGACAAACAATCAAACAGCTTCTCACCAGTATGATCTCTTGTGTGTTTAGTCAAATCACTTTCTACAGTAAACCTTTTGTTAACAAATAGTACAGGGAAATAGTTTCTCACCTGTATGAAGTCTGATGTGTGTAACAAGATTTAATTTCTGAGAGAAGCTTTTTCCACAGTACAGACATTGATTAATCTTCTCACCTGAGTGAGTGCTCGTGTGATCCATTAAATGTTCTTTTTTTGGAAAGATTTCTCCAAATGTGAAACCTTGGAAAGGTTCCTCCATTCGGTCTTCGGTCTCCTGCTTCAGAACAAGCTGCTCTTCATGCTGAATTATGGGGAGCTCCATGGTTTCCTCTTTAGTCCAGGGATGTTCTGGTTCTTGCTGCTCTTCTTTTATCTGCAGAGCTTCTGGTTCCTCTTGGTCCAAACTGGAATTCCTCTCCTGTCCACAGAGCTGCTGGTCAGAGAAATCCTCCTCTTTTCTAACATAATCCTGCAGGCGGTCTGGAAAAACCAACACAGCACACAAACCAAACCTTAGTTTTCCAAACATTTCAATTATTGATGTTTTACTGCCATCTGAAGTGTTAGAACATCCTGTGGGATGACCATCTATCCTTGATTTCGATTTAGACAACCAGTTTAAAATAACTAAACCAACTTATTCAAACCAAATATCTCTCTTAACCTTCTTGGAATAAATTCCATCTTGTTTTACATTCATTGGCAAAATAAGCATCTGTACGTCTGTTTCTATCATGACATCAAAACAAATGTCTGTACACGATCATTTGATGAGATATTATTAGGGGCGACCATCAAAAAAGGACAATTTTGGGACTTTTCATTTAAAATCATGACAGGGACAGGATACTGCATCATCCAGAGACTTTTGACAAATGCAGTTTGACTGTTGTCAACTACTGGACACCTTTAGCTATTGTGGAGTAAAAAGAACACTGAGAGTAAGAAAGAAAAGGATTTATTTCTCTCTGCAGAGGAGAATGACACAGAACAGCCAAAGACAGTTCCCTGTGTGATTCTGACTAGGTCCTGCCCCACCTTTGCATTATAAAGACTCCTCACACACGAACATTCAGTCTTTCCAAGAGAAACACTTCATGAAAAGACATAAATATACGTTCAGATAAACATTTCAGACAACTGTTTTCCGTTCACACCAGAGACAGGACGTGAGAATCTTAAACACAATAAGGACCTGTTTATCTACGTTTCCCCCTTATCTAACTTAGGGTGGAAACTCCTTTTCAAACCTCCTTCCTTTCCCTACATCTCAGCATAAAGAATGGAACAAAGCCTCTAACTAATCACCCCTATTAAGAAAGAAAAACTTGGCACACTTTAATATTTAACCTTACTAACATCCAAGGAAAAACCACAAATCACACTATCATGTGAGGTGACCACCTCAGAACTTTGAAAACTAATCTTTAAATGTAGATCTACGTTCTGATGACCAATTTGATAGTGTAACGTCATGAGAAGTACCTAGCTTGGTTTCTGTAGCTAAATATTAGGTTGGAAGTGAACATAGAATTTATCTGGGGTGACCGAGGATCAAAACTACTGAGTGTTTTACATGACAAATATGATTTCCTCAGTTTCTATTTATTTACACATAAAAGTTACTTAAACTGCCTGTTTATTTAAACACATTCTTCAAATTCAGTCATTTATCGTTACTACTCAGGAGTAAACATTTGTCTTTGATTATAGTAAAATCATAAGAAAAAAGACAAAACTACGAGGCACAAAAGTAGATTTAAGCAATCGTAGATTTATTAGTCACATTAAACCCTTTTGACCAATTTTTCAGATGGCGCCATTAACAAGCAGACAGAAGACCGGGATCAGCAGACAGCAAGTCAACTCAGACCCTGAAGCAAGAGTTGAATATATATATTAAGATAGAAACTCTGGGTAGCATTTCGTCTTATTAGGCCCGAGGAGCGACAGCACTATGAAGGCCTAACTGTGGCAGGTAGGTAGATCTCAACGAATCATTAAAAAAGTCTCTTGGAGGTAGGCTCTAAAACCTACAGGACAAAGGCAGAGCAGCACAGACGCTCCCAACCTGGGAGAGAAAAAAACAAACAAACAAACAAAAAAAGAACACTCACAATCTCAATCATGGCTTCCCTCCCTAGTGCCCCCACTCGCACCGCAGAATAAAAAAATAAAAAATAAAATAAATAAAATAACAACGCACAAACACACATTCACACATAACACTCACATCCAATAATACCAGGGCCAAAGAACCGGTGGCACCAGTGGCTAGTCCCAGGACTATTGGATGACCCAATAAGTGAACCTAAAATCCGGATTGGGGGAGGGGAGCGGTGACACCGCCACACCAACACATCTCATTCCTGCGGACCGGATCATCCCCAGCAAGAGCCCCCCCCGGGACTATTTCAACCAGGCACTTCATGCCCCTCCTTCCAACCTTCTTTGGGGAGAGCAGAGGCGACAGCCCCACCACCGGCAGGCCACCTAGGCCCCGCAGCCGGCCCCAGCCAAAACCATGGACCAGGTGGCTCACTCTTCGTCCAGATCCCAGACTCTGGGCAGCAGCCGGAAAACAGGGGTGTGAGAAGACCCCGCTCCTCCCTGCGCCTGCTCAAATGGGGTGTTGTTGCGTGTTGCTCTCAGATGTAAATAAAACTAGGAGTACCAAGAGGGGGTGTCCGGCACAGTCCATCCCCCCTCCAGGAGATAGACGGTGCCAGCGCACCCCCTCCCTTTGACAGCCCTGAACCCTCATTGTCTAGATGCGAGAGGGGATGGAGGAGGCCGACCGTGGTGAGACCCAGAAAATAAGCCCCCCCAGGTGGCCCTGACCCCCACCCCCCAGAAAATGCCCTACATAGATATGTGTAGTGAAAACGATGTAGATGGAAGTGTCTAAAATGCAAAATAAAATTGGGGTGGGGGACATCATCAGAAGGTGTCCCTCCAGTAACGACCCCCTCCCCAAAAACCTACATGTGTGGCAGAGTGATGGAGCAGGCAGAGGGAGGATTTCGGGGATGGGGAGCAAAGGACTGGGGTGCTTACTGCACTCCCAGGGAGCGAGCTCCCTCGCAGACTCCAATAGGCATCCCCATTCCCCGAGAGCCCCTCCAGAGAGGGGGGCCCCACCAGTTTCACCACCGTAGCCTGGGGGCCAGGGACCGGCAGCAGGACCCACCACCAAGCCGGGCACAGGGCCGACACCACCACCCTCTCCCCATACACAAAAAATAAATAACAAAAAAAAAATAAAAACAATGAATAACAATTATAAAAATAAATAAATAAATAAATAAATAAATAAGGGGGGGGGGGCAACCCCAGCCAGCCAGCCCACGCGCAACACGCAGAGCCCCCACCCCGGGGACAGCACGGACCAGGACCGAGACAGGGAGCCAGAACCAAAGCCCTTAAGAGATCTTCTTTTCTTCCTTCTATCACCACCCCCCACCCCCCCTCCGGAGATCTAATCCCTCCCCTACAATAACTTTCAAGCTACTCACCACACAAGCGACAAAAGACATCCAGGCCGAGATCATTCCTACTCCCCCTCCATCCCCTTCCCCCACTTACATAGTACAAACCCCTGAAGGGGTAAGCATCTGCCATAGGTGTTGATGTCCATGCCCCCCCAGCCCAATAGGCCCTGAGGCACCCTGGCACACCAGAGGCCGCGGCAGCAGGGGTTGACAGCTGGGCCCAGACCCCAATCAGTACTCCCCACAGAACCCAAACCCCCAAAACCCCACCAGGGCCCCCGCCCAAGGGCAACGCGCCCCAGGGTTCCCAGACCCCCGGACCCACCCAGCAGTAGGGCCGGGCAATGCCCAAAAACCCCCGGCGCCGGCACCAACACCCCCATCCCGACACCGGCCCCCAAACGACTCCCCCCCCCCCCCCCCCCCCCCGACACCGGTCCCACAACACCAATCCGAAGAAAAAAAGCCACACAACACAGCAAAGCATTAATCCCGAGCCCCATTCCAAGGTCCGATTCCCCCACTCACACCCCCCTCCCACACAAAAAAAATGTCCCCCTCATTGAAGAAGAACGGACGCAAACAAGTCAGTGTCCAACACCCACCGCGAGGACCCCTCCACCCAGACGCTCCTCCCCAGAAAAATCAACATGCCTGCCCTCCCAGGAGACAAATAAGCCCGCTGAACGGTAACCCCACCAACAGCACACCGCCGGCACGCGGGGGCCCGAGCGGCCCCGACAGAAACAACACCGGAAGGCCAATATGGACGAACCGACGGCACCAACCAAGCCCCCAGGCGGATTCCCCCACCCAAAAACACAATGAAACCACTCCACTCCCACCGATCACAGCGAACACAGCCGCAAGGCAAAACAAAGAATAGAGCAGCCCCGCCCGGCGCACGCCAGAGAGCCAGAGCAGAAAAGCCACCCCAGCCGCGCACCAGAAGCTAGCACAAGCAGCAAAAAGAAAGAGGCAGACGCGACCCCCCCCGCTCCCGCCGCACCCAGAGCAAAAGCAGCACGACCCCCCCCCCGACCCCAGACCCCGCCCCGATGGGGGCAACAGATCCGAGCGCCCACCCCCCCGAGCCCCCAGAACCCCCGAACTAGTCCCCGCGCCCCATAAGACGCACCCCAAAGCCCCCCACTACACTAAGTGATGGAGCCGATCAAGGGAGCCCAGAGAGATCAGTCTGATGGGGATGCAGATGCTGTCTCAAGATTAATATGATCCGACAACAGATCTCTGTACTGATTATATGGAGGGATTATAGAAGGATTATAAAATTTGGCACACGTCTGCAATTGGAGCCATGTTCTAACCCCTACAGGAAGTCGGCCATTTTGAATCAAACAACAAGAAAATAATTTGCTAAAAATATTTCTAAACAAAAATCAGCCACTTGCCAAAAAGAGCTAGGATTAAATAATGCATTACTTTGATTGCTGCTTGTCTGGTGGTAAACATAACACAGCTCTTCTTTAAAGTCTGTCACTGATTTTTTCAAGTTTGTGTTCACAGGAAATTGTTTTAAAACAATCCAAGGCAAAGTTATACCAGTTATTTATCCTTTGAACTGTTTAGTAAAGAAACCCAAAAAAAATACAACAAAATTTTTTTTTGTGTGTGTATATATATATATATATATATATATATATATATATATATATATATATATATATACTCACCAGCCACTTTATTAGGTACACCTGTCCAACTGCTCGTTAATACTTAATTTCTAAGCAGCCAATCACATGGCGGTAACTCAGTGCCTTTAGGCATGTAGACATGGTCAAGACAATCTCCTGCAGTTCAAACCGAGCATCAGTATGGGGGAGAAAGGTGATTTGAGTGACTTTGAACGTGGCATGATTGTTGGTGCCAGAAGGGCTGGTCTGAGTATTTCAGAAACTGCTGATCTACTGGGATTTTCACGCACTACCATCTCTAGGGTTTACAGAGAATGGTCCGAAAAAGAAAAAACCTCCAGTGAGCGGCAGTTCTGTGGGCGGAAATGCCTTGTTGATGCCAGATGTCAGAGGAGAATGGCCAGACTGGTTCGAGCTGATAGAGGGGCAACAGTGACTCAAATAACCACCCGTTACAACCAAGGTGGGCAGAAGAGCATCTCTGAACGCACAGTACGTCAAACTTTGAGGCAGATGGGCTACAGCAGCAGAAGACCACACCGGGTGCCACTCCTTTCAGCTAAGAACAGGAAACTGAGGCTACAATTTGCACAAGCTCATCGAAATTGGACAAGAGAAGATTGGAAAAATGTTGCCTGGTCCGATTAGTCTCGATTTCTGCTGCAACATTCGGATGGTAGGGACAGAATTTGGCGTCTACAACATGAAAGCATGGATCCATCCTGCCTTGTATCAACGGTTCAGGCTGGTGGTGGTGGTGTCATGGTGTGGGGAATATTTTCTTGGCACTCTTTGGGCCCCTTGGTACCAATTGAGCATCGTTGCAACGCCACAGCCTACCTGAGTATTGTTGCTGACCATGTCCATCCCTTTATGACCACAATGTACCCAACTTCTGATGGCTACTTTCAGCAGGATAATGCGCCATGTCATAAAGCTGGAATCATCTCAGACTGGTTTCTTGAACATGACAATGAGTTCACTGTACTCAAATGGCCTCCACAGTTACCAGATCTCAATCCAATAGAGCATCTTTGGGATGTGGTGGAACGGGAGATTCGCATCATGGATGTGCAGCTGACAAATCTGCGGCAACTGTGTGATGCCATCATGTCAATATGGACCAAACTCCCTGAGGAATGCTTCCAGCACCTTGTTGAATCTATGCCACGAAGAATTGAGGCAGTTCTGAAGGCTAAAGGGGGTCCAACCCGTTACTAGCATGGGGTATCTAATAAAGTGGCCGGTGAGTGTATATTAGGGCTGCAACAACGAATCGAGAAAATCGATAAAAATCGACTTTTAAAAGCGTTGGCAACGAATTTCATCATCGATTAGTTGTGTCACGCGATTAATGTGTCATCCGCCGCCGTCGGCAGCTGCTGCCGTGGGGCGCCTCCCCCATCCCGACCCCGTTCTCCCTCTCCCGCAGGAGTCCCTCTCAGCGCTGCAGTCAGAGGATGTTTACCCTCAGCGTCCAGACTGCAAATGAAGCGCGCATGCGCTGGGCTTGACGGCGCAAATTGATCACAATAATTAAAACAGCCTGCGCTTTGTATAGAGAAAAAAGTAGTAACATGCAACTTTTGTAAAAACAAATTAACATGGCACGGAAGCACCACTGTTAATGATGCAGCACCTGAAAAGAAAACACGTTGGAGCCTTCGATGGCAGTGAAGAGAGCTGATCAGCAGGATGAGTAACCATGTTTGTTTCATTCTAAAGTGGGGAAACGTAACGTTAGTTTCTCAGGTAGCTCATCTGATGCTTTCCTTACCGTGTTAGTAGGTTACAGACAGGGATAAGGTTGGCTACTTATTTTACTTTTAATTTCATTTGAATTAGCTTAAGCAGCGTTTATATTTTCTTTATAAATAAATTAACTTTATTTAGGCTTTTAAAATTTAAATCTTCCGGCAAAGATAAAGTAAAGAAGATCCTGCAATTTATGGAAGTAAAGCAGAATAAAATCCAGCAAGATCAGTAATATGTCAATTAATTATATGCCACATTCCCATGTAAATATCTGTCTTTGGAGGATGTGTTTTTTAGCACCCCTAGTTCTCTCATTTTTATTCCAAATACAATTTATAATTTGAATCACAGGGCTATTTTTATCTCTATGGTTCAGTATTTTCTCAAGGAGCAACTTTAACTGCTCTACTTTTCTGTCTTAAAAGGCAGAACTCTTCTAGTCTAAAAAAACTCATTTGTTGAAATGGGGGGACCTATTGTTTGAACCCCTTAGGGGCTTTTAAAAACAAAAATGTCTTTTTTTGCACTTTATAAAACAAAGTAGCCTATATTTTGTGGATGTACAGCTACATTTCTCGCGTAAGTTTGGGTAGTTTTAACACAAACATTTATTTTTCATATTGCACCAGTACAGTTAATGAGCAACCTGTACTTGTGTGCTTGTTTGTTGTGTCTAAAATGTTTATTTTGGAATAAAGAGGTTAATATAAAAAAATACTTTTTGTCCGATTCATCGATTAATCGGAAAAATAATCGGCCGCTTCAACGATTTTTAAAATAATCGTTAGTTGCAGCCCTAATATATATTTACACACACACACGCACACACACACTGGAAAAATGTCCACAGCTGCATATTAATTATATATTATACATATGTACATAATTATTTATATATTAATTATACATTATTCAGATGCATCTATTTATAATTGAAAGAACACTGTACAGTACAGTATTTTTTTTATATATATATATATATATATATTTATTTATTTGTTCATACCGTTTTGTGTTTTACTTTTTTTTTTTCTTCTTTACAGCCCTTTGTTACGGAGCCCCTCTGATGACATGGTCAAAAAAAATGTTTAATTGTGGCCACGAAGTAGTATTTCGTGCGCACGAAGTAGTATTTCGTGGCCACGCAATAAGTATAACCTGCGCACGAAATACTACTTCGTGGCCACGCAATAAGTTTATCGTGCGCACGAAATACTATTTCGTGGCCACGCAATAAGTTTAACGTGCGCACGAAATACTTATTGATAATATTAATATCATTCCTGGACAACTGGGTAAGCAAATCGAGCGCGCCTTAGACCTTAGAGAAGGCGCGCTCGATTTACTTACCCAGTCGGTCTCCGCCAGTCACGTGACATTTGTTGCTAAGACGCTATTTTAGGTGGAAAAGGCGTAGTGTAAACAACCGCAGCATAGCTAAACGAAGGACTAAAGGCCCGTTTACATAGCAGCCTGTCCAAGATAAGTCATTACAGTTAACATAAGCCTGAAAACAGGGGCGGATTTATTATTAATAAGTATTTCGTGCGCACGTTAAACTTATTGCGTGGCCACGAAGTAGTATTTCGTGCGCACGTTATACTTATTGCGTGGCGGCGAAATACTACTTCGTGCGCACGAAATACTACTTCGTCGCCACAATTAAACATTTTTTTTGACCATGTCATCAGAGGGGCTCCGTACTTTGTTCAGCTGGGGCTGTTTTTAATTGGTTAACAAATAAAATTGGATTGGATATTTATTTTAACTCTGTCACTTATTCTATTATTTTTATAAACTTTATTTATAAACTGATGTGTAATGTGTTGCTGCTGTAACTCCACTATTTCCCCACAGTGGGCCAACAAAGGGAGTTTCTATTCTATGTAGTGTATATCTGCTGTTTATTTAGTAATGTCTTCCAAAGCTCTGATGCCTTCATGAAGTTCTCCCTCCAGCCCTGATGTCAACAGTCTGTTGATTTAAACTAAACTCCGCTGCAGTGCTGAGGCATCCTTCTACTGTTCTGCTTAAAGCAGCAGGATGACCTCCCCAAGATGGCGCCCGTAACGTCTGCGCCGCGGCAGTCAATGCGGGGTCTCTCCTTATATATATGTCTATGGTAGAGACGGTTTCCTCCGAATGCAGTGAACTCGGAGCGAAGAAGAGTTTTCACCGGACCAAATTACTGACTTAACCGCAGTCATTAAAACCCAATGCTGGAAGTGAGCGAGCTGACCGTTGTAAGATGGCCGCCGACCAGAAGTTAGCTTTAGCTTAGCATGTTGATCTCCTCTAAGCAGTTTTCCAATCAGATGAGGCTAAAATCCACAGTGTGCATCATCAGGGAATCGTTTCTATCAGGTGTTTCCTACCTATCCGGTGTAAGATGATCTGGGGGATCCTGGTGAAATCCAGCAGTAGATGTTGATCGTCCATCTTTTCCTCCGAATTGACCAAACTCCCTTTAAACTCCGTGAATGTTTCTTCAGCAGGAGTTAACTGCTCGGTGATAAACTCTCCTTGAAGCTGGACTGAAGACATTCTCACTGCAAACACTCCCAGATTATCAGCCTCTCTACAATGACTCCACACACAAGCTAAGCTAATGCTGCTAATGCTACCCGAACCCTACCAGCAGCTCATTGCGCATGCGCATCAAGATCTGCATCCGGGTCACCCTCGATATTATTATTATTATTATTATTATTATTATTATTATTATTATTATTTTAAATACCTAAATAAATTTCTTGTTCCTCACCCAAAAACATTAAGCATACTAAACTATAATTTGTTAAAGGTTAATTATGCATTAGCTGAGAAACTAAAAACCTTAAAATCGCTCGCCTCCACCCGATCTCCACAGGAAATGATATCATACACTACTTCCGGGAGCTAACTTTCTTTTTTTATTATCATTATTACCAGTGTGCGAAATACCTGTCAATATTTGGGGGGGGTCCCCATTTCCCGATTGTTGCGCAATACCGATCTAAATTTTCTCAATATGCAGTAGGCCTATAACATTTCAAAGTCAGCTTTAAAGACTACTTTCCTGTTTTGCTTTTCATAATTCCTCATAAAAAAGACCATTCAAGCAGCACATTTTTCCTGATGTTTTTGAGAATATACTGTAGGGGTGAAAGCTGCAGCTGCTACTAGTGTGAAGTGAATGGACAGCAACAAAGCGTTAAAGCAACAATGGGGAAATGCTGTCCCCTCAATGCTAATGTAAACCCTGGTTGGATAAGGATTCAAAACTGGATATGAAGATGAAATCTGACTCACAGTTTCAGAGTTACAACTGATAAAATAATTGCCGTCTGTGGTTCTATGGTAGGCTATGGTGTAATTGAGCAACATATGAAAAAAAAAAAAAAAAAAAAAAAAAAGAACTATGAACTAGTTAATTTTTTGGGACTGTGAACTTAGTTCATAATTTTGAATTATGAGCTATGGACTGAACTAGTTCATTTTAAAATGTGTAAACTGAACTTTGAACTAGTTCACATAGAAAAAGAACTTTGCCAACACTGCATATATGCATTACCTGCGGCAAAGATTGTTTTCTAAGTTTTTGTTGAAATAATGTTACTCTGTAATCATGTTATTTATTTGAATTGTATTAATTTTACTTTTAAGATTTTCAAGAAAAAAAAAAGCAATCCAGGGATTAGAGATCAGTGATGTGGGAGAGGACCCAAGATGGCGGAGTGAGAAGCAGCTTTTTTGCAGGCTCTGATTTAAAAAGTATTTTATTATCCCAAGATAGCTAGATCCGCTGCAACTATCCTGAACCCTCATCAGAATTCAACTTTATACTTCTTTCACATTTTTTTTTCTCTAAATATAGCTTTTCAATTTTTTTTTTCTCTTTTCTTCCTTTGAGTTTTTTCTGACCAAGTTGATGCTAGCATGTCAGACCATAACTATAATTTAACTGCTCTCCACGAGGCTTGTGATGAGAGTGACATTGATGACATCGCTGCTGACGAGATTTCTTCAAAAAAAAATGAAGGGAGGTGACCAAGGTGAGGGAATCGGTACCACTATTCTCCAAGCTGTTCAGGCGCTGACTGTGAAAATGGACGAACAAACGGAACTTTTAAAGAGTTTTGATAAACGCATTGAAGCTAACACTACGGCTATTAGAGAAAACAAAGAAGAAATTTTCCTACTCAAAGGGAAGATCGACGAGCTCCAGAAAGAAAACAACACGCTAAAAAGAGCAACGGAGGACCAGGCTCGGTACAAAAGGAGGTGGAATCTGAGGCTGACAGGGTTACCAGAAAAAGAGGGAGAAGACATCAGAGAAACCGTCATTGGAATTCTTACCAGAGTTGTTCCCCTTTCCGTGGACCGGCTGCGAGACACCGTGGACACTGTCCACCGCCTGGGTAAATGCGGCTCTGCGGCTACCTCCAACAACTCGCCGAGGGCAATAATTATCCAGTTCGGGATGAGAACCGTCAGAGATGAAGTGTGGAAAAGGTCGAAGGACGCGCGGGTGTGTAGTGAGATGCATATTGGCTTCAAAGAAGACTTTTCCAAAGAGGATCGGGATGCTCGTTCTAAGCTGTGGCCTTTGGTTCAGGATGCCAGGAAGAAGGGAAATAGAGCATTCCTGAAGGAGGGCTATGCTCTAATCGACAATCAACGTGTGGACCCTAAATAACCAACTTATTTTGTCATTTTGGTCTATAACACGTACTGTTAATTATTTAGTTAGTTAAATGTTTTTTTACCTGAAGGGTTGTTGCAATTGTTATTTTTAGATTTTTTTGGGGATTCCAGCTACTCATTCCTGCGCAAAACTTTTCATCGCATACTTGGTAATCTGTGATTGTTATCTTTTTTTTCTTTAAATACAAGGGGATTGAAAAACAATGTGAAACGCAAGGCAACATTTCTTTTTTGTAAAGAGCAAAAGAGCAATATTATTTTTTTGCAAGAAACTCTCTCTGTGGAGGCAGATACAAAATTCTGGAAACAGCAATGGGGAGACAGTATTTTTTTTCAGCCATGGCACTTCACACTCAGCTGGAGTAATGATTATGTTCAACAGGTTTTCTGGAAAAGGGATAAACCACATAAGTGACATCAATGGTCACTGGATAATGATGGTGATTGAATTTAATTATGTAAACTATATATTAATCTGTGTAGCAGTCCCTCAGACCAAAGAAGAAACGGAGAGCCTCGACGGGTGGAGTTGTTTTCCATTTAATTGATTCATAATCAGTTCACACCGTGAAAACTAAACAAACAAACACAAAATACATCTGCTTAGATACCTTTCTTTGACGCAGAACAAAATAAACATTACATAAAGTGCAAACTTTGTAAACAAATAAAGTCTTAAACCTGTACCTCGCTCCGCTGTCCAAGGGCTGCAAAGTTTTTAGCTGTAGGTCCAAAAATCGAGCCCACAAGCTGCATTCAGACAAACAGACAAC
>NW_024038536.1:0-29862 GCF_016077235.1 Cyprinodon tularosa | reverse complement strand
CTTCACAATATAAAAAGAAAAAAATAAGGGCGCTGGACCAGAATAAAAAATCCTGTATGATAGTTACCTAGACATTGCTTTGTAGTTTCCATCTTTGCACTTCTGCCATGTAATACATTTTAGAAATCAGAACATTCAAAATGTTTAAATTAAAATATCTGAGAATAGGAATAAATCTGCGTAGTAAGAGTAAACTCTGGGCAACTACTACATGATCTTTGCACTGAAAAAAGAAAAAAATAAGTTAAAAAAAATCCTAAATTAAGTGTATTTAACCCTTAACTGGAGTAGGTGAGATGATTTGCCAATATAATGAGTATTTTTACTATTGACTACTATTGATATCACTAAAAAGTATATTTAGATAAAATGCACTTGAAATTATACAATGCAATTGTGTTTTCTTATTTTAAATGTAAGTTGTCTCGTTCCATTGGCAAAATGTCTCTTTCACCTTCTAAATTCAAGAACAAATGTGCTTATTTTAAGAAAAAATAACTCTAATTTTTTAATTTTTTCCAGTGTGAAAACCAGGAAAGTTTTTTTCTCAGGAAGTGCAACAGTGATGCCTCTGTAATCACTCTCTGTTTTATTTCATACAGAAGGAAACAACTAAAACCATCAGGACAGACTTGGTAAGGTTTATTTTTATCACTTGCTCTATTGGTTGTTGTATACCTACATGTGATGCTATTCAGGCTCTTTTAGTTTGAACTAAATTCTCTTTTCTCTGATTTCCCAAAGTTGGTCAAAATACAGAGGAACTTTTTCTACTAACACTTTACAGTGTAAAGTTATTAAAAATATGACAAGGTGTAAGCATTAAACATTTACATATTTTCACTAGCATCAATAGCTGTGGTATGGTACTGCTTTAAAGCATCTTTTAGGTGTTATTACTTCTTTATATATCATGTTCTCTAAATGTCATGTTGTGCTTGTCTGTATCATGTGACAACATGATACAGACAAGTACGTTCTCAATTTTCATTGCAACATTGCTCAGTTGCGGTTGCCAACTTATTGTTATGCTACCAGAAAAGCAGCTGCGTTGAGTAATTCTTGCGCTGACAGTGATGCATCATAAGGTCTGCTGCACTGTGATTGGTCCAGCCAGACCTTACCAGAATAACATTCTGTGAAATTCAGTCGGCTTTGATAGAGTATTAAATAGCAGTATATCGCTCTTCACATATTCTCTACCCTATTATAAAGCTTTTACCACTGCAGTGTTTTTGAGAGCAGAGAGGCTGCATGTAGCCTAACCAATGAGAAGACAGACTGACGCCAATGTTAAGTTCAATTGCACTAGGAAATTAGAAGTTTTCATGAGAATTGTCCCCGACAGCTGGCTGGTTTTTCACCACTACCAGCTGGGCCTCCATCAACACCAGTGGGCCTCCACCACCACTAGTTGGACCTCCATTACTGCTAGCCAGGACTCCACCACAGCTATGCAGGTCCCCACTACGACCACTTGGGCCTCCACCACAGCCAACTGGACGTGAAGCAGAACAAGGATTTAGGAAAGTACTGTACTAACAGAACAGATCAGGACAGAGATCCAATGCATCTACACAATCAGGGATTAAATTTGAGCCTCAGAAGATTTTCCCCACAGCGAAACATGCAAAAATCTGGTGGGACAAAAAATAGTAAGCCAAAGGTCGTTATCGGTGCCCATTAAGGGTTAGGGTTGGAAGCCCATTACCAAAGCTGGATTAAGTGAAATTCTTGTGAACAGATTCTAATTTACATGTTTTAGGCTTGAGCGAAACATTGCTTAATATTAACATCACTACGAGCTTAATTTATATGGTGGGTTATAAATGTTACGGAAATGATAGAAAAGCAGGTAATGGAGGACGAGTGGCGAGGTATTTAAGGGATTTTATGATGTCAATGGAAGTCGCTCTCAAAGATGAATTTGTTGGGAGCTGCAGAAGTACCACCTTTCTCCAGCAGAGTCCGCCGTGGATCCTCCTGAGTTGAGCCTCCTGCACAGCTGGAGCTCATTCCATCATCAGAGGATCCACAGTACTTAAGCTGTCTTCAGACCTTGCCTCAATGCCGCAGTGTTGATCCAGTTGGTTAGCACCTAAGCCTAGTATCTCTGTAAACCTTTGTTGACTTTTGAAGACTGGCAAAGACAGAGGCAAAGGTTAGAATCCAGACTGGATTCTAACCTTTGCCTCTGTCTTCCAGGAAACCTGTTTTTCTCCTGTGAAGCTCTGGAAGAGCTTAACCTGCCGAGCCTGCCCTCTGAGCCACACCTGAAGCCTCTCTCTTAACTTCCATGCAGCTCTGGACCAAGAGCTGGAAACTCAAAGCCAAGGTCTACTCATTCTTAAGAAGTAAGACGCTGAAGCAGCTTACGGACTCTGCTGATCAAATCCTCTCCAGATCCAACAGCCTCCCTCTCAAGGCTTAAACCAAGAACCCTCAAGGTACAAATCAGAAACTGTCAAAAATCAAACTCCTATGCGCAACGCTAACTGAACTGTTTCTCACGCAGACTCCGGTGAACCAGTTTCCCAGGCCTGAACCAGTCATAATCTCTGTGCTTGTGTCAATAAACTCTGTTAAACCTTTTACTCCAGTTTCCGTCTCAGTGGTGATCTGCATAATTGGGTCACACCAGTGAACCCATCATGACAGAATTTAATTTTGACTAAATTTGTGTTGAAATTTCATTGTCATTAAACATGCATTCTAAAGTAGTTGTTTAATGTAATCCTCCTTCCTGTAGCAATATATTTTATGGTTAATTATGTAAACTTATTAAGTTGTTGGGCCATAAGTCTTAAGCAATCATACTGGGGGATTTCAATATAGATCGGTTCAATTCTGGTAAAAGAAAAAACGAAAAGCTTTATTGTCTAAGTTTGACTTTATTCAAGTTATTAAAGCACAGATCATTTTTTCCCCAGTAAAGATGATTGTATCATGAAATCATATAATTTGCTAACTGGCTTGTCTGACCTCAATATGCAATTATCTTGTTGCATTTCTGTGCAACAAGATCATATCTTGTTGCACAGAAAGGATCCAAAAAGCATCTGTTGAACATCACCAAAAGAAGCTCAAATATATGGACAATCATGCATTTCATGCATGATCATGCATTTAACATGATTTTTTTTCAATATTGATAATGGTATTAAATGCACTGGGCTGGAATACAATACAAAGCAATAATGAGGTACACAGCTACTGCAAGGAAATAATGAATATGCTCGAAAAGATCCTTTCCAAATTTCTTAAAAGGCAAAATACTGTTACAAAGAGCTTACGCAAACACAACTATCTATTCTACCTAGTTCATCCAAGAAGAGCACTTATTAAGCATCAGATGGAAAGGAGGAGGGAAAGATGATGTTAGTCTTTTGGTTCGGTGGAGTGAAGGTCCCATCTCTGTCATACACAGGCGAGAGCGTATCGGGAGATGGAGACCAACAAGACCTCCCTCATCCTTGGCCCTATCTCAAAGAATTTTTCAAAATAGTCAAAAAACTGAGCTTTCAATTCATATAGTGTTATCTGACTGTTTATTTTAAAGGTTACTTTATACCTTTAGTAAAGAGGTCAAGTTTATACTTGGACTTTTACCAGAGTGTTTTTAAACTGCAGTATCTATACTTCTACTTAAGAAACAAATGTGTGTACAGTTGACACCACTGGCATCACCAAAATTAGTGCTTTGGGGCTCCTGGAAATTTCCCCCTTGCTGAAGTGATATAGGTGATGTAGCTAGTGGTCAGTCAGGCAGTGAGGTAGACATTATGGCGGCGACAACAATTGAACTTGAAGAGCAGCTTTCACACATTTCAGTGAGATCTTTACTGAGTTACCCAGAAGCACGATGGTGGAAAAAATCCATGTAAAGGAGCTGGGACCTTTACATTTAACGCAGCGAACCGAGCAAAAAACTAAATCCTAGAACCGGAATTTTAGCAGGAGTTGGTTCCAGCGTAAGTCGTGGCTGGCAGCCTGTGGGACACCTAATGCTCCTTTTTGTTTTCCCGGCATTCTTTTAAAAAGTGAGGAGAGTGATTTGACATGGACACAGTCTGGATAGACAGACTTCAAACACCTCTCTGACAGCCAGGACTGATTTAAAACACTTTGAAGAAAAGGCAAAGACGAATGAACAATCTGGGATCACATGGAAAATAACAGAATATAGTGTAATTTTTCTAGATGTTTGTTAATTTGCAACCAAAAAAAAAAACTCTTAAATACATTCTCAGAAAATAAATAGTTTTTGATATATTAAAAAATATAAAGCTGACAAATACCTTCTCAATTATTAAACATATTGTATTTTTAGGTTGGTGACTTCACAGCCTCAGAAGGGCAAAATTTATGGACAATAAGTGAACCTGGACATGAAATTATGTTTTGTTTTTATAAAGTTTTTTTTAAAATGTTTTTTGTTGTTGGCATACATATAAATATAGTGGTGTGACAACTTAGTGTATGTTTGATTGGTTTTTGGTAAACGTCTATTTTGAATTTATAGCCCCCCCCCTGGAGAAAACTCCACTAGCCGTCACTGGTGCTTTTTAAAACATAAACTCAATACTTATATTTGTAATAATTCAGAGGTCACACATGAGATCATTATCTGTTGATTTTGCATATTGTGCCTTTTATTGTGTGTTTTATTGTATATTTTGTTTTATTGTAAAGAACCATCTAGATATTCACATCGAGAATTAGCATTTGCTAAAATGTAATTTGCAATATAAGCTTATGAAACACACTTGTCATTATTGAAATAAATCTAAATTAAATAAATTAGATTAAATAAAACTCAGATTGTTTTTGGCATTTCCAGCAGGGTACCCTCTGGGGTGGCGAGGAGTTTGTTAAGGCTAGCAATTGCCCACCATATTTACCGTCTGACTCCTCCATTGCGGCCAGCAAATGCAGCAGTCTTATTTTCCCTGATGCGTGAAATTAGACAGACATGCATTAAAACATGCTAAATGTGGGACATCTAGTCACCCAAATATGGGTGCATGACTGATGAGTAAAGCTGCGAATGTGAGGCAGGAAACGGAAATGTGAGCATGCTTAGTGTGAGGGATTGCTGAAGAGTCAATGAGTCGATACAATCAGCTGGTTTTCCTTAGATAGAAAATGTTGAATCAATCTTACTGGATGATCTTAAATATGATCTTTAATATGTAAATTAAATCCATTTTAATTGAAAAGGACATGTTTCTATGTAACAGACTATGAAGTTAAATGGCAGCCCTCATAAAATGACTTTGTGAGTATGAAAGGACACCTATATGCTGTATTGCGGCTTTCAACCGGATCTTTTTGGATGCTGAGAGTTGGGTCGGGTCCTCGTTGGTTGCCCTATTTGTGACTTAGTATTTGATTTGATACGCTGACATCCAGAATGCTTTTTGTTTGGTTTATTAGCACCAGCATAAGTTATGGCTGCACAGCAGGGATGAATATAGCAAACGGTTTGAGATCAGTTGATTAAGATGTGGAAAGTGAATGAATACTGAAAAACAGAATGAAACGAAGCGTAGTGAATTGAAACAGTCAAGCTGAATGATGGCAGCCCCACCCTGACTCTCATCAATGAGACAGGTGAATGCACACCTATACACTTACTTCTGTGGTCCACACACCCACCTCATTTGAAGTCTCCACCTCCACAACACGCATTCATAACCACGCTCACCATGCACCACATTTCCATTTATGTCTTCTACATGTGGTCTGAGATCCCTCTCATTACATAATTGTGTTTTTTTAACCCCTAATGTGTCCAACAGACCTAATTATGGATTTTTTTTATTATTATGGTTTGCACAGAACTCTCTTTACTGAATGAAGAAAGGAAATAGTGTGATTGGCTTTAAGGAGGGAAGAGACAGAGGACACTAAGATTAAAGAGAAAACCCTGATCCTGACCAGGTTAGTTCCAGGGACAATGTCACTACGGTAACAGAAACAGAGGCTGAGGAAACTTACTAACAAGAAACACTTGGAGTTTCAATAATTTTATGCTCAACAAACTTCAGGATTTCATCAAACTTGCTTCCTAAAACAGACCTCTGAGCTGGACCCTGGGCTATGAGAGTTTTTAAGGAATAATAACTTGATCCAGATTCCTATAAACTAGAGCCTTTCTGTCTAAAGCATGATAGCTATTGTCTCTCTGAATCAGACCAGAACTTCCAAAATACTTTTTTTCTAATATCTATGACAATATGTGTTTGAAATTGTCATCTCACTCTAATTAGGGAGGGGGACAGATTCAAGAAAGGAATGAGCAACATGGAAATAAATATACTGATAATGAAAAATTACTCTGTTTGTGTGGAGCCTCCATCATCCCTCCTTTATGATCCAAACCTTCTCATCAGAAAGAGTTCAATGATGCAGCAAACACTCTGATGTCTGCTTTATTCTCAGCTGCACAAACAATCAGACTGAATCCTAACAAACCATAGAGGAGGAACAGTGTGTGAGGCCCTCTAGTGGATGCTGTGGAGTATTGCAGGTTCTTGTACAGAGTTCTGGTGTTTCCTGTCACTGTGGGCCTCACAGCACAGTAATACACAGCAGAGTCAGTCACTGCAGCAGAGGGGATCAGCAGGCTTAGATCAGTTCCCTTCACCTGGATCTTCAGTCCAGGGATTCGCTCATTTTGTATTTTTCCTGATCCTAAATGATAGATCAGAAACTCTGGAGGTTTTCCTGGATACTGTCGATACCAATAAAACTCATCACTTGCCCTTGGTTCGTTAGAGAATCTGTAGGCCAGAGTAACAGAGCTGCCCTCTATGGGGAAGGTTTCATCAGCCAGTGGAGTGAGATCTTGAGAACAGACACCTAAAGGAGGAGAAATTAGTTACTGACTTAGTTCTAAAACTATCCTGTGAATTACATGCATACAAATTAAAAGAAAATAGGGTTTGTGACTTGAAATAATTTTCTGACCTGTTAGAAGTGAGGCAATGAGCAGAAAAAGCCTGAAATGTTCCATGAGAGCAGAGTTACTGATTGTGTGTTGAACTGTGTTGAATGTGGAAGTTAGTGTCTCTTATAGTTCAGAAAGAGCTCAGCTCCTCCCTGAATAGCCCTGCCTCCTCCTCCTCTTCTTCTTCTCTGGAAAATCAAAAATGAAAACAAAAAAACTATATTTCAGTTAACATTAACTATAAATAAAAAAACATAATTAATTAAATGGATATACTCTGAAAATGTAGGTAATATATATTTTAACTGAATCCCTGTCAAAGGAGAAACTATCGCTCCCTGATGGTCTGTCCATTCACAATCTGGGACTTTGATCCCCAAAGTAAATACTGGCTTTACTTTTATTCGAACAGAGTGCTTTAAACCAAAGACTGTAGAATTATAAGTTGATTTTTTTTTCATATGTTTCTCAAATTACTAAAGTATTTTCTATAATCACATAAAAACACACATAGCCAAAGCCAACGTTTCACAACTCATTTGAAAGCTTTAATCCAACCGTTCTAAATAAATACCTACAATGTTACACAACTTCAATAAATCAAATAGTCCAGACCTTATTTTCATCATAAATAAGAAGGTCAAAACAACAATATACTAAAACTAGTCCTTAACAAACGGATAACCTCATTAAGATAAGAAAATGCTGAACATTATTTCCATGAACCAGGGGCAGATAGTAAAGCAGAAGCTGAAACAGACCAAATGTGGAAAATTACACACAAGCGAGCTTGGGCAGGATTCAATCCCCAGACTCCCAGGTGAAAGTAAGGCATGCAGACCAATCAACCATGGGGATATAACTTTGGCCAGGTCGCAAATGTCAATAATCAGTCGGAGGCATAGTGACAGCACCCCACACTGTCACGGTATCATTACTGAATCTGCACACACCTACAACTGCCTACAAAAAACAAAAAGCAAAAAATAACATTGTAGTCATATCAGATTTACATATAGTCCGACATATTCTTGGAAGTGTGGGCCCCAGCTATCGACTACTTTGGATGGCCACACAGATAAAGAGCCTCATATGCAAAACAAGAAAATCTTATCAGCCCCCGTTGTTTGTATCTCCCCTCTTTTTTTCATGATCTGGCCTGTTTGCTCTCCCTTAATTGGTTATTTCTTTCACCTGTCGTTTTCCCTCCCTGCCTCAATTATAATTTATTCCTCTCACCTGTTTCCTTTGGTTTATATTCTGTTCAGCCTGAGCATTCAGTGCCAGATCATTGTTTTCTGTTGGTCTGTCCAGCTCTGTTCATTTGATGCCACGGTTCATGTTCAGGATACTGGCAGCCAGTGGAAGGAGGGTTTTGTGTTTGTCTCGTTTCCTATTGTCCACTGTTCCTCCCCTGCTGAGCCCTCTGGGTTTTTGGCTCTATACGCGGGGAGCTTCAGTTTTCATTCCAGTAAGCCTGGCACCAGTTTAAAGGTCCTGCATTCAGTTCTGGTTCCACGTCCTGTCTCTGCTACCCTCCTTCACTGAGAATCCCAGTCTGCACCTGATCCTGTCTGCTCCTGTGCGTGACCGCCTGGTCATGCTTCGGACTCTACTGGACTCTGAACCTGCCTGGAAGCTCTACGAGGCCTGGATCCTGCCTGTTCTGTCTGTTCTGGATCCTTGACCAGGATCGGCTTCCTGCAAGACCTCTGGGACTGAAGCACTGGGGACGTCACTTACCTGTGGTTCTTCCACTTTATTTATTTATTTTTTTCTCCACTACTATTGGGTTTCATGCTCTTTGTAGTTGCATATATGAAGACACATTTGTATATATGTTGGATTATTATGTTCTTAAATAAAGAATGTTTAAAAAAAGATTTACATATAGTCCACACACTGCAAAAAATATTGTAATCTTAAATGTCAGCCAAACCCATTTGCACAGATAAAACTTTTCAATAAACCAAACATTACCCATGACACATCTGACCAAATAATCATGTAACACAACTATTTTCATTAATTTCAGACAGAACTATTCACATACGTACTTGTATTATATTAAACTCCTTTTTTCTCTGAGTACAGAGCAACTGGCTTGCTTAGTCTCGCAATGCATCATGGGATACCAAGGCCACGTAGGATACAGCGGACCTGTTCTTCAAAAAGAAGGATGAATTTGTTGGCTGTTTAACGAGGAGTATTCCAACCCGAACAGGCAACAGTGTAATGAAGTAATCAGCCATCAGATCCAAGCACTTCACCTATGCCCCAAAAGAAGAAGTACAGTAAATGAGGCCCTCTAGTGGTTATAGTGCAGTATTGTTTAGTCTCTGCTCTGCAGGTTCTTGTACAGAGTTCTGGTGTTTCCTGTCACTGTGGGCTGCAGAGCACAGTAGTACACAGCAGAGTCTGACAGACGGAGATCCTGGATCGTCAGATTAAATGAATTCTTGTTGCCGTTGAGTTCAGCTTTGAATCTGTCTTTGAAATCCGGAGCTTTATCTCCTCCTGATGAGAATCCTTTCAGCATGTACTTTGGGAAGCTGTTTTCTTCTTGTTTATACCAGAACATTGTTGGAGTGAAAGTGCTCTTATAACTACATCCTAGAGTTACAGATTCTCCTTGAGCAGCAGCAACATGTCCTTCTGTCTGCGTCACTGAGTCTCCTTTACACTCTGAGGAAGAACAGAACATGCAGAGGAAGAGATGAATCAATAAAGATGATTGATTAAATTAAACAAAATAAAGATCTCTACTCTGTGTACAGTAGATGTAATTTTCACTGATTATTGTTCAAGTGTTTGAAGAGGAAACATGTTGAGCTTTCTATCTTACCAAAGAAAAGAGCAGCTAGAATAATCCACAGCCAATGTTCCATCTGTCCAACAAGGTTTAAATCAGCAGGAGAAACTAGCTGATGTTCAACATTCAGTCTGACTATTGTTCTCTTCACAGCAACACTTATTATTGACACAATGCTGGAACACAGAGCACAAGGAGAGCTCCGCCTACTGGATGATGGCGACCTCTAGTGGAGATAGAAGATTGAGTCAAACAGTGGGGAAAATAGGCTCTAGCTGCTTATCCATGGGTCAAATACTTAATGCCACAGAACTAAAATTATTATCTGTGGGTTTCTATAGGTGGAAAGTTGTCAAAAAAAAATATATATATATTTATAAGTATGGATAATGCATATTTTCTTATGTTGTCACATAAGGAACGGATAACACCTGCTACATGAAATGATCTCTCCCCTAATATTAAATCTGCCAAAGTCCAAAAGCAGTCTTACTTCTGCACTGGAAAAAATGGAAATCTAGATAAGTAATTTTTTCTTAAAATAAGTGCATTTTTTCTTTGATTTTGCCAATGGTACAAGACAATTTACACTTAAAATAAGAAAACACCATTGGTTTGTCTTATTTTGAGTGCATATTATCTAATTATCTTATGTTAAGAGTAAAAACACTCATTCAACTGGCAAATCATCTCATTTACCTACTCAAATTAAGGCTAAATACACTTAATTTAAGAAATGTTTATTTATTTCTATTTTTTTCCAGTGTGGGCACATTTCTACTGTATGTCTCATGACATCATTTTAGGTGGAAGGGGTAAAACTTTGAAAAAGAGGTAATGTTCTGTCAAATTCCTCCTGGTCATTCATTTCATGGATCAATTGCAAAGAGTTGAAAGAAATATTCTATAGCATTGATTTGTACTTTCAACCTGGGATTTCTATGATAACTTTGTCCATTTGTGAGCCTGTCAGCTGAAGTTTCTGAGTTTATGTTTCCAATCACATTATCAGAAAAATGCTAGTGCCCAGTTCTTAATGCAGATAGCTAACCAATGATCAAAGCTACAGAAGTTAAATCTGCTTCCAGCTGCAATCACAAAAGTAAAACCTTTCAACTTTAATACAAAATATCCTGAAGCTCGAGTATAGTCGAAGGATTACAATAATAACTAAAAGTATTAAAAGACCACAACTCTACCACGAAAAGGAATAATTTAAAAAGACAGGTTCTACAAAGTATGTGCTAAAATGGCTGATCAATTATCAACTAACCAATCTAACGACATCATGTGTTATCTAGATTAAATGTGAATTCTGGATCTTTAAAGAGTAAATAAAAAATGATTACTAAGGTCATACACAGTTGTGCTCGAAAGTTTACATACCCAACCATTAAAGAAAATTATAAATTTACGCCAGTAATTTAAATAAAACAAAACTGGAAAAAATAAATAAAAATGTTAGAGAAAAGTTAGTGAAATAAAATACTGATTTGTAATATTAATTTTACATATAATTCTATATAAAAAAACAACATTCCCAGAAAAATTTAGGTACCTTACTGATGAACAGTGAACCAACATACCTGTCAACAGGTGCAGAAGTTTGACTGAACATTTAATGAACATTACAGAAACCACCTGATTTCAGAAATTGCCTGAAATTGCTGCTCAACAAAATGTTTGTTCAGGTGCTGCATCAACCTATTTTACTTGTTTTATTTGTTGATTTATAAATATGTCACAGTTTCCATTATTTATAATTTATTATCACTTTTGTCAAATTAAATAAATTTTACTGACAGCTGATTTTTTAATATTTAACGGGAGGGTGTGTAAACTTTGAAGCACAACTGTATATCTTTCTGCAGCAACCGTCTTGTTAATATCACAACTCTGCTTAATTAAATCAACAAGTCGACTTTTTGGTAAATGCCCAAATATAAATACATAAAAGCCGAAATTAGAAGATAAATACATTTATAAATGCACAAAAAGGAAGGCAAATACACAAATAAAAGAAAAAATAAATATAGATATACAAAAAGACAAAGGATTAGCCTTTTCCTGGATCCAAACTTATTTATTTATTCATGTATATATTTATTTATTTTATATGAAGTTATTTTTTTTATATTTTAATTTATATATATATATATACATACATATATACTCCAGATGGTTCTACAAATTACAGCTGCAAGAGGCATTGGGCGGCTCTCTGTCTATTATGGCCAGAGGAGCCTCACACCGCTGCCCCCATGCCTACGCCTATTTGCTCTAAATTAGACCTGCCTAACAGCTGTTTTGGCCATTTCCTCTTCCATAGGGAGCACGGTGAAAAGAAAGAACTTCCAGCAGTGAAACATGAGTTTCCTGTTCTTAGGAGGCGGGGCTAAAGTGATGTCCATAAACTACCAACTCTATGAGATGAATGCTGATCTGAGATGACACACAGGGAAAACAACACTGCTCTGACTATGCATATTGAACTTAAAACACCAGTATCTTATAAGGGGAGAGTTTACGTTTCAATGCTTAGTCACATCTACATGCTTTAATCCAGAAAAAAATATTTGATACCTTTTAATCCCCAATGCCTAAAGTCTATGTATGGTGAATTTGAAATCTGTAACTCAAAACCTCAGCACAAGTTTGCTTAGATATGACATGAATAAATGAGAGAAAATGGCACGTTTGATTCAAAATGGCTGACTTCCAATTGGGTTTAGAGCACGGGTCCAAGAGACTTTTTTAGTGTGTCCTGGTAGGTGATGAATGTGTACCATGAATGTGTACCTCAATAGAAGCACGGCCTGGGGCTGTTTTGCTTTTGTCTTATGGCAACACAACTTTTGTTCAATGTCAGCAGTTTTCCAAGAATGAGCATGTTTTTTTTTTCATGTGTGTGTTTGAAATGTCTAAAGAATGTCATATTTGGGACCAGAACCTTTTGTATGTTAATGTCTACCGTTTAGTTACAGTAGACATTGTGTCATTTCATTGAATTTGCAGCTACAACAAAGGAAGCACTGATCCATTCATATTTTATGTTGTTATGTTAAAAATAGGCATCAGTAAACTAGCTGTGAGCAAGATATTGCATCAGAAAGAAAGCATGAAGGTTTAAAATCATAACTGATTCCATATGTCAAGGAGGAAAACAGGAGTAACCACTGAAAAATAGCCCCACCTCTGTCCTCTATAATGGAAGACGTTGGGGTCTGCAGTACAGCTATATCTCCCTACAGGAAGGTTCACAGCTAAATGGAGCACCAGGCCAGATGCAGCTACTATGATAAGAAGACACTGAGAGAACATAAAGTTAGAACTTGAACTAACAGAATCTAGCAGAGTGAGGAAGAGTGGTCCCTGCAGCCTATGTCTCTGAGGGCCTCTAGTGGATGTTGTGGAATATTGCAGGTTCTTGTACAGAGTTCTGGCGTTTCCTGTCACTGTGGGCTGCAGAGCACAGTAGTACACAGCAGAGTCAATCATCACTGCAGAGAAGATGGTCATGCTCATTTTTTCTTCTTTTGCTTCAAATTTCATTCTGCCCAGATATTCTGCTTCACCAAAGGAAGAGTGGGACTTCAGGAACTCTGGAGGTTTTCCAGGATATTGTCGATACCAGAACAAATAGCTGGTGGAACCTTTGTTGTAACTGCAGGACACAGTTACTGAGCTGCCCTCTAAAGTGAACTCCTCAGTCTTCAGTGCAGTAAGTTGTTGACAGTTTATATCTGAAAGAAAAAAAAAGCCAAATAACTGAAGAATAGCAATGATCAGCTTTTCCTATGTTTGACTCCAACCAACCTGTTCCAAAGAGCAGGACCAGTAGAATAAATCCACATTTTTGCACAGAGAGCATGTTGAGAAGATGTAGTGATTGTGTTGAACTGTGTTGAATGTGGAAGTTTGTCTCTCTTCTATAGTTCAGTAACAGCTCAGCTCCTCCCTCCTGGTAAACCGACTCACAGCCTTTTGTTGTCAGCTTGAAGTTGTTAAATTAGAGAATGTGTTTGAATGCAGAAACAAACAAGAAAAAGGAGTTATTGTCTTTGTAAAGGACTTTCAAAAATAAGCTGATCTGTCAGTCACTCTATATGTGTGATATATTTCATTGAATTAAGATAATAAAAAAATGAAGTAAAAAAAATCTTGGTGTTATATTTGATCAGGACCTCTTTGATTTAAATCCCATATCAGAGGTTTTATGAGTTTTTCTTTTGCTGAGAAACTAGTCCATGCATTTGTTACTTCAAGGCTGGACTATTGTAATTCTTTCCTATCAGGAAGTCCACAAACTGTAGTTAAAAGCCTTCAGCTGATCCAAAATGCTGCAGCCAGAGTCCTGATGAAAATGAAAAAGAGAGATCATATCTCTCCTATCCTGGCTTCTCTTCATTGGCTTCCTGTTAAATCCAGAATAGAATTTAAAATCCTCCATCTCACATATAAAGCCTTAAATGGCCAAGCTCCATCTGATATCAGAGATCTGATTGTTCCTTATGTTCCTAGCAGAGCACTTCGCTCTCAATCTGCAGGTTTACTAGTGGTTCCTAGAATTTCTAAAAGTAGAATGGGAGGCAGATCTTTTAGTTCTCAGGCTCCTCTCCTGTGGAACCAACTACCAGTTTTAGTCCGTGAGGCAGACACCCTGTCTACTTTTAAGGCTAGACTTAAAACTTTCCTTTTTGATAAAGCTTATAGTTAAAAATAGAGTGATGTTTATTTAGTTGCTGGGAACACCCAAGGAATTACAATTTAGTCACAGACAATCTCCTGCGCTCTACATTGGCCCTACTGTAGCTCTATATTAGAGGTCACGGATTAGCGGACCGTGGTCCGGATCTGGACCCACCTGCTGGCTAATCTGACCCAACCTGATTTAAAACATTTATATTATTACTACATGTTGTCCAAGTGTCTAACTTCACTTGCACCGCTTCTCCTGTTAATACGGTAAAGCCCTGGGGAGCGTCCAGCTCCAGGCTGCACGTGATCCAAATGAGCCAATGAGCTGTCGGTCTGGGTTGCTGCTGCTGCTACTTTTAGACACAGCAGGCAAACCTGTGGCAAGCCGGGCGATGGGAAAGAAGGAGAAGACCATGAGAAAAAGAGAGCAGAGAAAGTGTGGACTGCTGGAAGAACTGCGGTGAACTGGTGAAAGAAAAGTGAAATGGCGTGCTCAAAGATGACCCTGCACATTTAGAGGATGTTTGGCTCAACCTGCTGCTGTGAAGCAGGATTCTCCACCATGAACAGAATCAACAATAAATCTGGATCCAGGCTCAAAATGAGCTCCTTGATATGTGCTTGAGAATGGCTTAGTCTCCGGTTAAACCCAGGTTTAAAGCCTTGCAGGGCAGCCTAAAGCCCACTGCCAACATTAAGACAGAAAAAAGAAAGAAAATAACAAATGATCAGTTCAGGAGTCAGGAAATTGTCTATAAACCAAACTGAATGATGAGCTGTTCTCTACTTCAAAAAACACTTTAGATTTTAAAATGGAAAAAATGTCTTTTTTTATATTTTTATTTAAAAATTCAATGTATAACATGGATGCATACTCCCCTTTGTCTATTTCAGTGTTAAATGTTGTTTAAAGTAACAGATTATAATTTAAAATGTCTCCGGACCTTTAGTGGTTGATAATTTTCTTTATTCGGACCCCACTGATTTTTTAAATGGCTACCACTGCTCTATATTTCTTATTCCTAATCCAAAGAATTTAGGTTATCCTGAGCTAGCTCTATATTTAGGCTGCTGTCATTTTAGACTGCCTCAGGACATAGGGACCCCTCTTCATCATTCTGCTTCATTCTATCTATTCTCCTATTCTGCAGTTTTCGTTAGTTCTAGTGATGGAGCTTATGCTTCATCCTGCTCCTTTTTGAAACATGCTGTATGTTTAGGTAGCATTCTATGCAAACATTGTAAAATCATGTCATGTTTCAAAATAAATGAAATGAAATGAAATGAAATGAAATGGTGAGATGAAGCCTCATGAGGCATTGAACCGTTTGGCCAAGTTGCTTCAATGATCCCCACATATCATGAAGCTTCATGTGAACATGTCACCACCTACTGGTGGGGTGCAGAACTACAGTTTGTATTAAATCTGTGACTTCTTTGCAACTGTTTTTCTTTTTTTTTTCCTTTTAAGTTCCCTTGAAATTGTTAATGGTGTGTATAATAAAATCTTTTGTAAGTTGTAAGTGTAAAATTTCTTTGAACAATCATTTAAGGTGCACAGTTTTTCTGCCATTTTAGTGAAATAAACTCAAGCAGACAGTGAAAGTGTTTGTGCGAATTGGGCAACGATGAGCAAAATAAAATGTTTTAGTTGTTTTTATTCAAACATGATAGTTTTTCCACATTTTTTGGTTTTAATCAGGTTGGAACCAATCTTTTGGCTGAACCGACCTAATTTTCCCAATCTATATTTTTACTCGGGCAAAACAATGCAAATTAGTCTCATCAGCCAAAATAATTAAGTTTAATCGCAACTTTCAAAAGTCAAAGACAGGTCTTGAGCCATCAACCTCTGGAGTGAGAGCCTGTCTCTTACAGATAACGCCACCTATGAAGGCAACTGTAGCTGGGGGAAAATACTTGTTAATACTGACATCTTAACACTGACTTTGCCCGGTGGTTTGCTCAAATTTTGATCATTACATTGTTTATTCTAACTAAATTAGCTTTAAGCAACTAGATTGGTTGGAAACACAACCAATTTATTCTTAGAATCTATCCAAACTTTATCCAGCTGACAGCAACTCTCCTCCAATCTCCATCAACTTGACTGAACACTGAGGCTGTTTAGATGCCTGTCAAGAGTCTTGCGCTTCCCGAACCACTTCCCGAAGCGATCACGTGGTTTGACGGTAGCGAAGCCTCGGATGTCATCAATTTTGGCCCCTTCTCTAAATGAAGCACGTCTTGACACGCGCTTCGGGGAAACGCCCCCTCCATTACTCGACACATGCCTTTGAAGCCTCGGCTCAGCTCATAACATCAGTAGTTAGTTACAACCATAACTATGTTCTCATTGCTTTTTCTTGTCATACTATCTTCATTTGATCCTTTCATCTTTAAAGGGAAATGGCATTCCCCTTTACGGGAACTGCCCTCAGGCAGCGGGACAAACAGGTGTATGGAGAAAGAGGATCTGAAGGAGTGGGAGAGTGGGAACATGGATAAGGTCAGACATATATGGAGGAGCGACGTTGTGGATGGAATTGAATGTTAGGAGGAGTTTTTTTAACTGAATACGGAACTGAACTGGGAGCCAGTGGAGCTGTTGGAGGACAGGAGCGCTGTGTTGGTTTGAGGGGGTTTGAGTTATGATGCTGGAAGCTGAGTTCTGGACCAGTTGAAGTTTATGGAGAGATTTGTGAGGGAGACCGAAGAATATAAACTGCAATAAACTAGACTGGAAGTGACAAGGTTGTGGGATGGCATTTGAGGCAGCTGATGTTTCATAAGGGGAAGAAAGTGTAGAAGCAGTTTTATTGCCTTATATATCCTTACACGTGGCCCTATACTTACTTAGCAACAAAACAGTACATGTTGAAGGTCAAGTATGAGTCTTAACAATAATAAAGTCCCTAATGCCTTATTTGTACGCAATTAGATGATGTATGAGGAGGTTTGGCATAAATAGAGAACATCTGTATAAACATTCCTCCGAGTGTCAAATCGACCGCTGGGGTCAACCAGCACACGTGAATTCCAGTAAGCTTTCGACATGATATTCCTGTGCATGTGCAGTTACATAATGCGATGTGGAAACTATAAATGCCGTACGTTTTGGATAAGGTGGATTTGGTGCCAATGAGGAAAAGCTGGCATTTACTGCTGTTTAATTTAAGGAAGTTTTGGGTCGACCAGGTTTTAACTTCAAAGATGCAAATGGTGAGGGGGGTGGCTGGAAGAGTGGACGAGGGTTTAGTCTGTAGTTAAAGCTATGTCTCATCAGCATAAGAGTGGAAATGAAGTTAAATTTGCAGAAGATACTGCGAAGAGCAAGTAGGTAGATGATGAAGAAGAAGGGCCCCAGAACTAAACCCTGGGGCGCCCCTGATGTGACAGAAGAGGGGATGGATTTGAAGGACTTCAGTTGAACGAACTTGAGTGTGGCCAGAGATGTAAACTGGTCTAATGAAGTGTGGGTGATGCCAGTGGAAGATAGCTTGTTGAGGAGGGTGGAATGACAGATGGTATCAAAGGCTGCACTCAGGTAAAGAAGGATAAGGATGGTGAGGACTCCAGAATTGGCTGCCATGAGATCATTGGTGATTTTTTTGTGTGCCGTTTCAGTGATATAGAATGGGCAGAAACCGGACTGAAACTGTTCAAGCAGGTTATTGTGGGCTATGTGAGAGTGGAGAGGGAGGCAATTGTTTCTTCGAGGAATTTGGAGATGAAGGGTAGATTAGAGATAGGACAAAAGGTGTTGAAGTTAGAGGGGTCAGTGCCAGGTTCCTTACAAATTTGGGGTAATGGCAGCAGCTTTTAAGGATGTAGGCACAGTTCCAGTGGTAAGAGACAAGTTGATAATGGCACAAATAAAAGGGAGGCAAGCTAAAACAAGTGTCTGGGTAGGGGATCCAGTTGACAAATGGATGACCTGGATTTTTGGAATAGTTCGCTGATTCCTTTAAGAGTGGGGAGCTGGAATAAGGAAAATGGGGGTGTGGATAGGTGAGAGCTGGCTAAGCTGCTGTGGTGAGGGATTGGTCCAAGTGTTTGTGTGTGTGTGTGTGTGTGTGTGTATGTATATATATATATATATATATATATATATATATATATATATATATATTTTTTTTTTTTTTTTAAGTGATAATTATAAGAGAGTAAATAAAAGGTACAATCAATTGGCTTGATAGAGGGGTGTTTTATCCACCTGTAGCTCCTGCTGCTGGAAGATCAGTGATGGTCTTTAAATGTTTTTCATCATCGCACTAAAATCACACAACACAAAGTTTTTGGAATTATTTTCTTGATAAAATTATTGAATGAAATTATTCCTTTAGGTGTTAAGTTCTTGTCTATTGTTCTAATCATGATGTTTACCTGAGATATTTAACTCACATCGGCTATCTGTGACCACTTCCTGTTTGAATATTTACATACATTTATTAGACCAATCAAATACAATGCATTATTTTTTTAGTAAGAGAGTTATACACCCTGTGTATGAAAAGGAGCTCTACGGCAGGTCATTCATCCCCGCTGACATCAGACTTTACAGTGCCACTGCCCTATAATCTGGGTTAATAACTCTGCAATAACTGAGCAATAACTATTGGATATCGTGTGCAATAATCCTGTACTATAAGATCCTTCTCAATTATTTAATCATTTATTTAGCAAACCAGAAACCGCACTCCTTTTGTTGCCTGACTCCACTTAACAACAACATACCTTAAATTCTTACTGTATATAAGTCACTTTAAATCTCTTCTTCTTTATTTTTTCCCATCCACGCTATATATCTGGATGCACTGTATATTATTCATGCACATTTTCCTCCTTTATGCACCTCCAGTTAAGAGCCAATGTCACAAGTGAATTTCTCCATTAGGAGATCAATAAAGTTTTATCTAATCTAAATTAAGCTGTCACCAGTGTTATGTTTTAATGCACCAAATAAACAAACTTGTTTAAATTGTTATTGTGTATTTTTGTTCAATGAAGCACTGAACAAAAAGAGTGACATGTTTCAACTTCATATTTACCCTATGTTATGGTTCCTATTTGTTGTTACTCTGAGTTTTCTGTTATCAGTTGTTTTGTTTTTATTTTCCATTATCTTCAAGCATTCTTTAGTTACTCTCTGTTGCCCCCTTGTGATTGTTTTCTTTTCCCTTGGATTCCCTCTTGCCAGTTCCACCCACACCTGCTCCCCATTCAGCTCGTTAGTCCTTCCTTTGTTTGGTTGTCCTTAAATACTCCACCTCTGCAGTCACTCAGTGCTGGTTCCTTCTCGTTGCTGTGCTGTCTACTCTGCTCGTCTCTCCCTGGCTCCTCAGACTCGTCTTTACCCTGATGTCTCCATGATTTTGGTTTGTTTTATATTTTGAGTTGGATTTCTGCCTCTGCTGCTTTTTGGTTTTCAATTAAATCTTTCAGAACACATCCCAGCTTCACTTGTCTCTGCATCTGGGTCCTCAAAGCAACCTCACCAGCCATTGTTGACAGAAGGAACCAGCCAACATGGACCCAGCAGAGTCAAACTTGGCAGGAAGCATGACACACTTTCTGGAGAACTGTCGTTTCACACTGGACAGGATTGCCACTCTCAGCCCTCCTTGGAGACGGGTATGTGCTGCAGCCGACCTTAAAAGGATTTTAACCCCCCACACAACTCTCCTGTCATCCCTAGGGTTTCTGGACATTTTAGAAGAGGTGGAGTGGAATCACAAGGCTGCTTTAGCTCAGCTTTTTAATAAACCTCCACCACCTCAACCTCAATCACCTGCAGCGGCTGCCTGCTCAACCTCTCCATTAGTTCCTTCCACTTCTCCCTCAGCTTCTACAGACTCTCCTCTGCCAACTGCTCCCTCCAGGCGTAAGCGTCGCCGGGGGAAGAAGTCCACTCCCTCTCCGGCGGGTCAGCCTGACGCCTCCACTCCCTCTCCGGCGGGTCAGCCTGACGCCTCCACTCCCTCTCCGGCGGGTCAGCCTGACGCCTCCACTCCCTCTCCTGCGGGTCAGCCTGACGCCTCCACTCCCTCTCCTGCGGGTCAGCCTGACGCCTCCACTCCCTCTCCGGCGGGTCAGCCTGACGCCTCCACTCCCTCTCCGGCGGGTCAGCCTGACGCCTCCACTCCCTCTCCGGCGGGTCAGCCTGACGCCTCCACTCCCTCTCCGGCGGGTCAGCCTGACGCCTCCACTCCCTCTCCGGCGGGTCAGCCTGACGCCTCCACTCCCTCTCCGGCGGGTCAGCCTGACGCCTCCACTCCCTCTCCGGCGGGTCAGCCTGACGCCTCCACTCCCTCTCCGGCGGGTCAGCCTGACGCCTCCACTCCCTCTCCGGCGGGTCAGCCTGACGCCTCCACTCCCTTTGGTCAGCCAGCTGCTAGCCTTAGCCTCCCCCATAACCAGGTCAGTGTCTCCCATAGTCTCAGTAGTCACCTCTGACAAACAGCTAGTCCCATCTTCAAAAAAACTCAAACCAGGTCCACGTATTACACCCCCTGCAGTTAGAGCTCCCCATATTGAGGAGTCTCAGTTAAGACACTACTTTTATGGGGAGAGGGAAGATCTTTTTCCTTTCCTGCCACCTCCTTCAGTTCCTAGCCAGCCAGATCCCCTAGCTCCAGTTCCCATTAGCGGTCCAGTTTCCCTAGCTCCAGTCCCCATTAGCGGTCCAGTTTCCCTAGCTCCAGTCCCCATTAGCGGTCCAGTTTCCCTAGCTCCAGTCCCCATTAGCGGTCCAGTTTCCCTAGCTCCAGTCCCCATTAGCGGGGCAGCTCCCCCAGTGCCTGAGCCCATTAGCGGGTCAGCTCCCCCAGTGCCTGAGCCCATTAGCGGGTCAGCTCCCCCAGTGCCTGAGCCCATTAGCGGGTCAGCTCCCCCAGAGACTCCTGAGCCCATTAGCGGGTCAGCTCCCCCAGAGCCTGAGCCCTTTAGCGGGCCGTTTAGCCTAGCGCCGGAGACTCCTGAGCCCATTAGCGGGCAGTTTAGCCTAGCGCCAGAGACTCCTGTGCCCATTAGCGGGCCGTTTAGCCTAGCGCCTAGGACCCCTGAGCCCGCTCAGAGTCATCCTGATATCCCTGAGCACACTATTAAAAGGCTCTCTAAAGTAAGGCTCAGCGGACACTCCAAGCCTCCACGGCCCCTCAGCGGGCGCTCCAAGCCTCCACGGCCCCTCAGCGGGCGCTCCAAGCCTCCACGGCCCCTCAGCGGGCGCTCCAAGCCTCCACGGCCCCTCAGCGGGCGCTCCAAGCCTCCTCTGAGGCTGTTCCTGTGCCGCAGTCGGCGGCCCCCTCTGAGGCTGTTCCTGTGCCGCAGTCGGCGGCCCCCTCTGAGGCTGTTCCTGTGCCGCAGTCGGCGGCCCCCTCTGAGGCTGTTCCTGTGCCGCAGTCGGCGGCCCCCTCTGAGGCTGTTCCTGTGCCGCAGTCGGCGGCCCCCTCTGAGGCTGTTCCTGTGCCGCAGTCGGCGGCCCCCAAGGTTCCTGCGGCTGTGTCAGAGACGGCGTCGCCGCCGGCGTCCTCCAGAGACCCTCCTTCGTCAGAGACGGCGTCGCCGCCGGCGTCCTCCAGGGGCCCTCCTCCTTCGTCAGAGACGGCGTCGCCGCCGGCGTCCTCCAGGGGCCCTCCTCCTTCGTCAGAGACGGCGTCGCCGCCGGCGTCCTCCTGGGGCCCTCCTCCTTCGTCAGAGACGGCGTCGCCGCCGGCGTCCTCCAGGGGCCCTCCTCCTTCGTCAGAGACGGCGTCGCCGCCGGCGTCCTCCTGGGGCCCTCCTCCTTCGTCAGAGACGCCGCCGGCGTCCTCCTGGGGCCCTCCTCCTTCGTCAGAGACGCCGCCGGCGTCCTCCTGGGGCCCTCCTCCTTCGTCAGAGACGGCGTCGCCGCCGGCGTCCTCCTGGGGCCCTCTTTCGCCGCCGGCCTCCTCCAGAGAGCCTCCTTCGTCAGAGACTGTGAGGCCGTTGCCGTCCTCCTGAGCTTCTGCCTGGCCTCCGGCCCCACGGCCGGCCTCCAGAGACTCTGTCACCTCGCCTCCGGCCCCACGGCCGGCCTCCAGAGACTCTGTCACCTCGCCTCCGGCCCCACGGCCGGCCTCCAGAGACTCTGTCACCTCGCCTCCGGCCCCACGGCCGGCCTCCAGAGACTCTTTCTCCTCCCCGGCCACAGGGCTGAATTCTAGAGACTTTAGGTTGCCCTCGCCCACCTTTTGTGGGTTGTTTTGTGTTTCTTGCCCTCCTTCCTGGTTTCCCCCTCCGCCCACCCTGGGTGGGTTGTTTTGTGTTTGGGCTCCAAGAGCGTCTGGTATCCGCCCTTGAGGGGGGGGTACTGTTATGGTTCCTATTTGTTGTTACTCTGAGTTTTCTGTTATCAGTTGTTTTGTTTTTATTTTCCATTATCTTCAAGCATTCTTTAGTTACTCTCTGTTGCCCCCTTGTGATTGTTTTCTTTTCCCTTGGATTCCCTCTTGCCAGTTCCACCCACACCTGCTCCCCATTCAGCTCGTTAGTCCTTCCTTTGTTTGGTTGTCCTTAAATACTCCACCTCTGCAGTCACTCAGTGCTGGTTCCTTCTCGTTGCTGTGTTTTCTACTCTGCTCGTCTCTCCCTGGCTCCTCAGATTCGTCTTTACCCTGATGTCTCCATGATTTTGGTTTGTTTTATATTTTGAGTTGGATTTCTGCCTCTGCTGCTTTTTGGTTTTCAATTAAATCTTTCAGAACACATCCCAGCTTCACTTGTCTCTGCATCTGGGTCCTCAAAGCAACCTCACCAGCCATTGTTGACACCCTAACAGTCATAAAAAGTCTCAGCAAATAGTAGAGGCATAAGGCTTTTCACTGCCCTCTTGTGGATTTTCTTAAATAATTCAGGTTTTTGTACAGAGTTCTGGTGTTTCCTGTCACTGTGGGCCTCACAGCACAGTAGTACACAGCAGAGTCTGTCACTGCAGCAGAGGAGATGGTCATATTCATTTCTTCCTTGTTTCCTTCAAATTTCAGTCTGTCCAGGTGTTCTGGTTCACCAAATGGTGAATGAGACTTCAGGAACTCTGGAGGTTTTCCAGGATATTGTCGATACCAGAACAAAAACTCCACAGAACCTTTGGTGTAACTGCAGGACAGAGTAACAGAGCCGCCCTCTAAGGTGAACTCCTCAGTCTTTGCTGCAGTGAGTTGTTGACATTTTACACCTGAAGGAAGAAAAACAATTATAAGGGAAAAACAACAAGTATCAAGTGGTTCTCTGAAAGACTCCAACTAACCTGTTCCTATAAGCAGAACCAGCAGAGTAAATCCAGATGTGAGCAAAGACAGCATGATGATCAGAGTTAATGTTTGAACTGTGTTGAGTGTGGAAGTTTGTGTCTCTTCTATAGTTCAGTAACAGCTCAGCTCCTCCCTGAAGCTCTCAGCTCCTCTTCCTCCTGCTCAACAGACTCACAGCTATTTCTGCTTAGATGTTGTCGTCCGTGAAACATGTCAAGCAATCGAAGAACCTCTCAATTGAACCATTTCTGCTGTTTTTTGCAAAACACCTAAATCCAGTGCATTCTTAGTTTTCAGTGCAACATAGCTCTGTTGCTTTTGCCAACTTTACATCATGCTAGCCGAAAAGGGCTTATTCTTTATGGGTATTTATGGCGCTGAGGGTCAAGCATCGTAAAGTCCCACCTCCTGCGCTGTAATTGCTCCAACCAGATCTTATAAAACTGAATTACACTGCATGTAATTGAGGCATCAGGATGTGGTTTACATGTCACTCCTATTTACACTCAGGCTCCAATACTGTGGCTAGCAAATGCAATAGCATTGCAAGTGTAGCAGGTGGCAAGCTTTTTTTTTCTTATTTTGTGGGGCGCTGTTCCATTTTGTGTGATCAGTGAAATTAAATAGAAAGGTGTGAAAACAGCAGGACTCTCCTGACTCAGTCAGAAATTTGTATCTATGCTTCTTTTTCTATGTCTGCTTCTGTCTCCTTGAACCCCAGTGGGCCTCAGCAGATGGCCGCTCACACTGAGCCTGGTTCTGCTGGAGGTTTTTTCCTGTTAAAAGGGAGTTTTTCCTCTCCACTGTCGCTAAAAGATTGCTTAGTGTGAGGGATTGCTGAAGAGTCAATGAGTCGATGCACTCAGCTGGTTCCCCTGCTTAACATGGGGGAACGCTATCTGATGCGGTGTAAATATCATCAGGTTCAGATCTGGTGAGTATAACAAATTAATAACTGGGGATGTCTAATTCTAAAATCCTGTGTGTTTGGGTTGTTATAGATACTGCAACCTCTGTCTGTCTGTCTGTCTGTCTATCTATCCATCCATCCATCCATCCATCTATCCAGATTTCTCCCTTTCTCCGTATAGGCTAACTTGATCGTTCACGCTCTCCGTAGTTCCCCTTTAGCAAGCTAACCCTTCCTCTTCATATCTAAAGGCACTTAACTAACGAGTTAAGCGCCTTTAGCGAGCATGCGCCTTTCCTGTCGCTTGCTCAGTGAATCGTGCCGCCTGCACTGTGCGGAGATGCAGAGGAAACCGTATCTGATGGGGAAACGCAGCTCGACGTAACAGCGGTATTTCCATGTGGAAAACGCTGTTTTGCTGCTGGAGTCCTCCTCACTCTCCATCTCTCTGTGTGTGCTGTACGTTAACACCCACCAGCAGAAACACCCACCTACCCAACTGACAGACGGAATCTCACTATACATCAGCCAATCACATCTTCCCCTCTCTCATGACAAGGCGCACACGAGTCCTATCGTGAAAAAAAGGTTCATTGTGCGACCTGAGTAACGCGCAGTAACAGGGTGTCTGCAATGGTAACTGCGTTATAGTTACAGTCAAAGCAATTCGTTAGATTACTCGTTACTAAAACAAGGTAACGGCGTTAGTAACGCCGGTACTTTCAACACCGTTACTCCCATCACTGCTCACAGTCCACTAAAACTTACTGTAACTGTAGTCTTGGAGATCATCAAGTTGTTTTCGAATGTCTACAACCAAAATTAACCCAGTCAAACAAAAACTAATTTGAAGGAGATGTTACTTTCCTTTTCCTTTCTGTTTGGCATCTTTTCTTTGAAATCATCATGTGCTCCTATCTGCTTTCTGCAGACATTTTTTTTTAAATATCTTCCATACTATCTTTTTAAAGATAGCAAAGCATATTGATCTAAATGCAATGAGGCCTTTGGTATTTTTTTTTAAAGTTTAATCAAAGTAGCCCACAATCAGTGAATTACATTATGCTTATTCAAGTATTGTCTATGTTTGATTGACAACAAAATGTTATCATAGAAAACATCTTTTGACCTTAACATAACTAATGTGATATATAGCAAATTTACTTGAAAATAAGTTAATAAATGTATAAAATAGATTTAACGCTGGATGACCATGTTTTGATGTTTCTAGATTGTTCACGCATTTGGTGTTACAGAAATAATTCAGCAATTGGGCTAGGGCACTGGAGCTAGGGAATCTGGCCCGTTAATGGGCACTGGAGCTAGGGAATCTGGCCCGTTAATGGGCACTGGAGCTAGGGAATCTGGCCCGTTAATGGGCACTGGAGCTAGGGAATCTGGCCCGTTAATGGGCACTGGAGCTAGGGAAAGTGGCCCGTTAATGGGCACTGGAGCTAGGGAAACTGGCCCGTTAATGGGCACTAGAGCTGATGGAGGTGGCAGGAAAAGGAAAAGATCTTCCCTTTCCCCATAAAAGAAGGTCCATAATTGAGACTCCTCAATATGGGGAGCTCTGACTGTAGGGGGTGTAATAATGAGTTTCTTTAAGGATGGGGCTAGCTGTTGGTCATGGATGTTAGGATCCAGAGGCTTGCCCACCAGAGGGCGCTGTGGATCCATTCCTGGGGAGCTTGGATTCAGCATTGACAGCTGTTCCCCATCAGCTGATTACGCCTCCTTACTTAAGCTGGAGGACAACCTCAGTCTGAGCTGGATTGTTTTGGTTAAGCAAGCCTGTGCCACCCTGCCTGTCTGGCCCTCTGTTAGCCTGTGAACCTGAACCGGAGCCTGAATCTAACCAACTTGTCCTCTCTGCCTTCCAGGTAGAATCTTGTTTTTAACCAATAAATCTTTGGACTTTCCCCCGGCCTGTGTGTTCTGTGAGTTCTGCATCTGGGCTAGTAATCCTGCTGATCATGACAGAACAATCCGGCCAACAGACTAGCCCAGCAGACTAACGGAATACATACCTGACGGTCAGAGATGGGAAGTAATGAAGTACAAATACTTTGTTACTGTACTCAAGTAGATTTTTCTGATATTTTTACTTTACTTTACTACTTATTTTTATGGCGACTTTTTACTTCTACTCCTTACATTTTTACACAAATATCTGTACTTTCTACTCCTTACATTTTAAAAAATTGGCTCGTTACTTTAGTTTTGAATCATTTCAATGGAGTTACAGTTATTATTTTTCACGTCATCAATACCAAATTCAATCTAATTGGATGGGAATCTACGTTGCATTTGACGCACCACTGCAAGATGAATCCGCAGATTCGGCGGTATTCATTGGCGGCAAATCATTGCAGCTTGGTGGCGGTAGCGTTAGCATAGAAGTATGGACGACGAGATGATGGAAAGTGAAAAAAACAGAGATCCCAGAGATTCGGCAGAAAAGCAGCAAGACATTCCCGATCACCCTTGGCCTTATCTGAAAGAGATGTTTGACATAGTAGGCATCAAGAATGACTCCTGGCGAATGTGCTGCAAATTGTGCCAACCAAAACACCATGAACTGCTGGCTTTCAAGAATTCACCATCGAATTTGAAAAAGCATATAGAGATAAATGCATATTTTTGTTGTTATCAAAAGCTATTTGTTGTTTGTTGTCTTTATTAAGTGTACGTTAATGGTCAGTTATATTTGTCCTCCTGCTGGCTTACAATTACCATGATTTGATTCTCTAGCATTTTGCTAGCAAGTAACTCAAGTGACGTTAGGTTAGCAAGCGTTCACTTTATTTGAAATTCTAATACTAGCTGGCTGATACAATATCTATATGTATGTATGTATGTCGACCTGCTCAAAATGGACGCTAACATTTTTTACACAACTATGAATGCTGAGACAAGAACGTTGAGGCATAAAGAAGAAGCCCCGGTTAAACACAATAAAACAAGCCTCAACACTTTTACAAACCACCCTGTTTGTTTGTGGCTAGCTGTAGCAAGAGGCGAGGAAAAGAAGGAAAGCTTACTTGTTTTTCGATTATGGCTGTTATTCTCCTGTGGTGTAGCTGTCTGTTTTCGAGACCACTTAAGTTAACGTTACTCGGTCTTGTCTTAAATCGACTTTATTTTGGGCTGATGTTGGGATGTCTCAAACATCCCAGACGTTAAATTACTCAAGTTTTTAATTCAAGACTTTACTTTTCTATGGGGCCAAAATTGTTGCTTTATTATTTACAAATGTGTGTGGGGAGTTGTATATCTGTATCTTGATTTGTGCGTGTGCAGGGGGATTTGAAAATGTGTAAATGAAACTGTAAATGTGTGAGGTGATTTGTGTGTCTGTACAACAATCTGCAAATGTGCAAAACTACTTGTGTGTGTGTAATCTGGTTTGCAAATGTGTAAAAAATCCACAAATCTGTATTACAGATTTTACAGATACAAATGCGGCAGAAGTGTAGCAAAAATCACGTGTGTAAAGAGAGCCAACCGAGAAACCGCTGGACTTGTAACCAATGATGTGTCTGTATTTCTGGGTGTTGAAGCGAAAATACTTTGGACACAGTGTCTCTGTGTGTGCTTACAGATTGTTCTACACATTTGCAAATCTTACTGCAGATTTGTAAATCTGAATACAGATTTGTAAATCTCAGTACATATTTGTAGATCTGAATACAGATTTGTGGATTTTTTATTTATTTATTTATTTTACACACAGAGTATATTTGTTTGCTTCGGGTTTTTTTTATCTTTTATTTGTAAACAGCTCCATTTTGTGTTTTTTTTTATATTAGGGGTAATAACAGAAGTTTTGCCATCTGCAGCATTAAACTGCAAAAGATGAAACAAAAAAAACAAGATGAAAATGATACTTTTTTTACTTAAGTGTATTATTTTGAGTTGGTAAATAGGTTGATCCATCAATGGAATGAATATTTCTGCCTTTATAATGAGATGTATAATGTGTATTTCTGCTCCCGGGTCAAAATGGCGGGCTGGGGCTGGAAAGAAATTAAAGATTGCAAATGTGCTCCAGCTCTACCTTTCATGTTTACTTCTGTAAACATAGAACTCGCTCCCTTGTGACACTTAAGTTGAATGAATTCAGTTCACACAGAAGATTACATATTTGGAAATGAGATCAACCACGCAAAAGAATCAGATTTCCTAAAAAAATCTGAACTGTGCGTCAATGCCTGCAGTGTGAACGTAGCCTTTAACGTGTTCATCCAGACATGACAATGGCCGAGGTTCCAGATGTTCATTTAAAGCTGCTTAATTTATTCCAAAACCAGTTTAAATGTGAGTTTAGGATCATCAATCCATTTAAATCCATTTTCCCCTTTTCTTTTGATAGAATATAGAGCCGGAAACATTAACTAGTTGGTTTCTGCTAAAAGGAGTGAGCAATGCAACCCTGAGGGACCAAGTATGGTAGAGATATAAAGGTATAGTTTAAAGAAGAGAAAATCACCTTAAAACCGTTAGTTTTATTCAAATTAACCAAAGCTGTTTGCCTTTGGGTTCACTAAGTATTTAGTTCCTGCTCTCTTCCTAGTTGATTGAATTTTTTACTGTTTTATTTTAACATTAATCTTTAATTATCCTCCCATATTTGTTTGTTGTTCTTTGTGTGGCTCAGTGTTGATGTGTCCCTTCTGCTCTGCTGCTAAACTCCCAGATTGTCTATAAGGTCAATAAAATGAGAAGAACTGCAGGAGGAACGTCTCACTGTCCTTATTTAAGGCTAATTTGTTTTGACACTGCAAGGTGACAAGAACAATTGTTCTATTAACATGAGCTGTCAGGTCAGACCCCCCAACAGGGAAACAATAATAACCACCAATCTGCCAAAGCGCTGTACTATAGTAATATTAGGACTCTTGCTCCATTTGACTTCAGTTTGGTTTATTTATAAAGAATCAGTTTACAACAACTTATTTCAAGACACTTAACCAGAAAATACAAACAGATCCTGTTCACATTACTGCAATGAAACCTTTATTATACACTGTAAACCCGGATAAGTAGAATGTACTTAAAAAAATCAAGGTAACTCGTTGACTTAAAAAATTTAAGTAATGTGGTATTAGTTGTATGAGTGAAGTAAACTATGTTAAATGTACTTGAGCCCCTAATGGATTGGAATAGAATATTTAAGTTGTATTTACTGGTAATCAAGTTGTAGTAACTGACGATATGT
>NW_024038535.1:0-29973 GCF_016077235.1 Cyprinodon tularosa | reverse complement strand
TGTGACCTGTGTCTGAACGGCCAGGTCGCATTCTTCTGACCTGAACGCCATTAATACCCAACAAAGGTCACTATCCTGGGTCTTGCTATGAAGAAGTGGCAAGAAAAACAACAACCATGGCAGACGATAATGCAGAGAGTAGAATTTATGATTAAGCATCTTGAAAAGATTGTGTTTTTATGGTTGGAAGAGATTTTTAGGTGCGCTCCAGCACTACCATCCATGTTTACTTCCATAAACACAAAGCACACTGGCCTGTGACGTCATTGCGTCCTCTACTGCGAATGCGGGAGACTTGCGTTGTATGATTGCAATTCACACGGGAGATCACATACAAGTCGCATATATTTGGACGCAAAAAATTTTGGATTTCACAAAAAAATCGGAATTGAGCATCAAGGCCTGCAGTTTGAACGTAGCCTAAGATTCTAAAAGAAACCAACGACTGCAGGCCTTAATTTTCTTTTTTATTTTCTTATGGCGGTCCAGGATCTGGGATCTTATCTAGAAACCATACCTTTAAAAATATGGTGAAAATCCATTCATGGAGTAATGTTGAAAACCAGGCTGAAAAATCAAATAAAGACACTCACCATGATTGGCATCCTTTGGTGAGGCCATGCTCTGATGCGTTGACGGGTCAGTCTGAGCAGAGATACTGGATGTCACTGTTTTGGCTGCGGGAGTGGCTTCCACTTCCTGGTTGAAGGAGAGAGAGAGAGGGGAGCTATCAGAGGAAACACCTGGGCTTTATCAACAGCGGGAAAAAGAGGCAACGCCACAGGTCAACAAGAACAGCTAGTACATGCTGACACACATACCTGAAGAATGAAAAGTGACAGGATCTCATTTTTAACTCTAGATTCTGGGGAAACCTTGTTGGTGTCGTCTGGTCTGCACATACAACCAACAAATCGAACCCAAACACACACAGAGAGCATAATGAGAGACCTTGGGCAAAAAGTGAGTGTGAGGCATTGGAGAATAAACAGCACTTGGCTGAATTTTAATGGAGTCATGATGACTGACTGAAACCTGACATGTTTTTATATTCCTGGAAAAAAAAAGGTAGATTTAAACACAGCAGATCCACTCAGATACATGCGTGTTTTTCCCCTGACTCAGACACTCCCATTCAGTTGCAAATCCTTCCCATGGAGAACAAACACCTGTGTGTGTTTGCAAATGTGCAGGTGATTTTTTTTTTTCATCATTTGAAAATCAAATGAGTCCCCCACAGAGTTCTTCTTCTTTTTTTTCTTTTTTTAACAACGGCTTCTGACTGAGTGTCAAAGAGTGACACAAATACGCCCTGCACAGCAGAAAACAAGAGGAACGTGCCAGGTGGCCGGCTGCTGCTTCTGTTTTCTGCACCGTCAGTGTCTGGCCTCATTACAAAATAAATAAGTAAAGAAAAGCAGTGCCAAACATTGTCCTCCCCTAACAAAAATCCAATTAACCCAAATTCCAGTAAATCTTAAAAGCTTCACACATTCAGTGGATATAAAAAAAAGAGTGATCACATCCACACCTGTAAAAAGGATAGGTTTTAGTTATTTTTTTAAGAATAAAAATAGATATTTATTAATCTCACAGTGGAGAAAATCACTTGTGACTCTTGAGGCACAAAGGAGAAAAACGTGCATGAAGTATATACAGTGCATCCAAATATATAAAAATAAAGAAGTGGAGATTAAAGCTGACTTTGATATATAGTATCTTATGTGCAAGTTTGTTAAAATAGTAAAGTTAGGTTTGTCAAAAGTATCGATGCTAAAATACTGTATCCGGATACGATACTTTTCAAAAGTATCGATACAGCGCTACCACCAGAGGCACCTAAGCAGTCATTCATCTAGAGTGCAGAATAGAGGAAAATGCACTTTCTGAACACTGTGTGATTGAATAACTCTGTGTGCTTTTCAGTTTCAGACATTTTTTGTAACAGGTGCAGCTGCTGAGACTTATTTTTGTTTGTTAACTGGTTTGGCTAGTGTCACTGTTGTCCATGATGGATGTAAGCTTGGACAACCTTTTTTTATATATTTTAAAAGGTAAAGATTTGCTTTATTATTTGAAAACTTAAACTTTCCTCTAGGGGTGTAAATAATATTCGTTTTGTATCAATCCATTAATCTAACAGCTGACGATCCGATGCGTCGTCACATCCGCATGAGTATCGATTCATGTCCCCCCCCCCCCATTTGCTCCTGGGCGTAATTCTCCTCCCGTGCTGCGGTGGCGCTAAACCTATTTTGCCCTCCTATGTCGCTTCCTGGTTATACTCTTACAGCAGTGTCTCGCACTAACCTTGATGCAGACATTTTTTATTTATGCTCAATATTGAAGTATGATCTGTGCTACACACTGTGGGTCTAGATACGGCCGAGGCGGCGAGGAAGTGGGAGCGAGTTTGTCCGACAACGGAGGGACATGAGGGCCAAAAAGAGTGGAGATCCAGGTGGAAAAAGGGTCCCAGTGTTCTCACGCACCTCGTTCTTCTAGCGGATCAAACTTCACAAGATGTTTTCCACAATTTTGGTCATAAAAACAAAACTAGCCGGCCTCCTGTCTGCGGCACTGTCTGCGGTCAGTTATATTTTGGGAGAAGTGCAGCGGAGTGTCTGCGGAGTGGGCGGGGACGTCGTCACTCTGGAGCCGAGGTATTGCATTGCACTCATTGCACTGATTTTGTGCAGTATTTTTTTGATGCAAGGCCTTTCAGAATCTATAACACTTTTTTTCAGTGAATCAGGTTTTATTAGGCCTAGGTGGTGTACAACTTTTCTACTTCTGTTATTTGCTGTTGTTTCTAAAAAAAAAAAGGATAATGATATAACAGCTTTCATCGATTTATTTCAAATTTCAAACATTGTCTAGCCTGTAAGGTAAAAAAAAAAAAAACGAACCAATTAATTGAATCGAATTGTATCGTGGTGTATTCTTGAGTATCGAATAGTTGAGTCAGGAAATCGATACTGAATCGAAGCGCCATGATGGGTGTGATTTACACCCCTACTTTCATCTAATGAGGCCATTTTTGTTGATTTTAAGGTTATCCGACTTTAACTGTGTGTCTAACAACATCAAAGTCTCTAAAACCTGAATGTTTTAGGTCAAAATTGACTGGTTGTAGAATTGATGACTTCATCCACCTTGACAAATGTCTAGATCCATTCTGAAGAAATGTAGCCGCAGATCATTTTGTAGAAATTCTACAGCTCCTTTGGTGATGCTGTCGGCCTCTTGGCAGCCCTCATATCAGCAGTCATATCACTGCCATGTTTTCTGCAAACGCCAAACTCTTTCTTCACTGTATGGATTATCTCATGGTTTACTTCTTTTGCCTTTCCATACTGAAAACATTGGGGACTTTGTGACCTCGCTGAAGAACTATAGACAAAAAAATGCTATTAACCACACGTCGAGAAAATCCAATCCGAACTTTAGTAAATAACTGATGAAAATTTAATTAAAAGTTGTTGTTCAAGGATGTACAAACATCTGCACCTGGGTTTTTTCAGCTTCCTTATTTTCTAAATTTTGCCTTTCTAAAAGATTAGTTTATTTTTCAGTTGAATTGTACAAGAAATGCCACATTGCAGGTGCAGAAAGTCTTTAATTGATCTTTTATTTACTCTCTGACGACTTCGACATGGAATTAAGCTCACTTGTCGTTCCGCGCAGCGCTGTGTGAGGCTTTGCATTAAACCACACAGTCTATCGAGACGAGGCTCTGCTTTGCTCCGGAAGATGATTGACAGCAGGAGGGTTTTCAAAGGCTGGTGCTTGAAGAACGCCTCCCTGTTGTGTTTGAAGGTGCTTCTCAGTGGGAAAACAGAGACTGTCCATAAAAGAACTGCTGAGACGATTCAGACGTTTAACCTTCTTCACTTGTCAGAAGGGTTTGTTTACCCTTCATGGACAAGTAGGAACGTGCAGAGATTTATTATCACATATGGTGGCTGTCAAAGCAGTGATAGCTAGTCGACGGCCACGTGTACTTTAATCTAATTAGTGATTATACGGCTGTAATTTGATGGAGGTGTCGGCCATTTTTAAAGTGCTGGGAAGAGAATCTGTGTCCTTGACTCAACATTAATATAGAAGAAATATTGTTTGTCATTTTTATTTCACCTTTAAACCTAACAAAGGGCTTCCATGTATTTATCCTTAGATTGTTTTATGGTCCTGCTTACAATTCTTTAACAAACACAAAAAAAACTGTTTTTTAGACGTCAGTTTAACTCATTCTCACTTTAATTGACAAAAAGCATCCCCTTGGCATGATGCTGCCACCGCTGTGTCTCAGCATGAGGATTGCCAGTCCAGGCTGATGTGCAATGAGTTTTACTCACATAATTTTGGGCAAAAAAGGTTCTATTTCAGTTTCCCTGTACAAAAAAAAAAAAGAAAAGAAAGAAACAATCTAACAGTTAATTTAACTCTAACATCAACATAGGCTCCGGAGTCAACTTTTTAACTTGCCGGTCAAATGGACCGGAAGATATAATTTTTTGCCAGCCAGATAAAAAACATTTTATAATTTGCTTATATCCTGCTCATATATTTTTTATTTATATTTTTTACATTTTATTTCACTAAGGCATTATGTGAAGATTTGTAATTAAAAATTACATTCAATTAGGGCTGCAACAACGAATCGATAAAATCGATAAAAATCGACTTTTAAAAGCGTTGGCAACGAATTTAATCATCGATTAGTTGTGTCGCGCGATTAATGCGTCATCCGCCGCCGCCGTCATCCCGGGGAAGAAAAAAAAATATGGCGGAGCGAGTCAGCGCCGCAGTTGCAGTGTTGCCAACTCAGCGACTTTTCAGACCCCTCCAGCGACTATTTTTTTAAAAAGCGACTAGCGACAAATCTGGCGACTTTTTACGGTGTCACTGGCGGCTTTTGGAGACTCTTACGTGAAAGCATGTATCGTTCCTACTCTTGTCCTCCAGCGGCAGCTGCTGCCGTGGGGCGCCTCCCCCATCCCAACGCCTTTCTCCCTCTCCCACAAGAATCCCTCTCAGCGCTGCAGTCCGAGCCGCAGGATTTTAGTGAGGAGTTTACCCTCAGCGTCCAGACTGCAAATGAAGCGCGCATGCCCCGGGATTGACGGCGCAAATTGATCACAATAATTAAAATAGCCTTTGTAAAGTGAAAAAAGTCGTAACATGCAACTTTTGTAAAGACAAATAAACATGGCACGGAAGCACCACTGTTATGATGCAGCACCTGAAAAGAAAACATGTTGGAGCCTTCGATGGCAGTGAAGAGAGCTGATCAGCAGGGTGAGCGACCATGTTTGTTTCATTTTAAAGTGGGGAAACGTAACGTTAGTTTCTCAGGTAGCTCATCTGATGCTTTCCTTAGCTTGTTAGTAGGTTACAGACAGTGATAAGGTTGGCTACTTATTTTACTTTTAATTTCATTTGAATTAGCTTAAGCAGCGTTTATATTTTCTTTATAAATAAATTAACTTGCAAATTATGAGGGCAAGGCTTTTAAAGTTTAAATCTTCTGGCAAAGATAAAGTAAAGAAGATCCTGCAATTTATAGAAGTAAAGCAGAATAAAATCCAGCAAGATCAGTAATATGTCAATTAAGTATATGCCACATTCCCATGTAAATATCTGTCTTTGGAGGATGTGTTTTTTAGCACCCCTAGTTCTCTCATTTTTATTCCAAATACAGTTTATAATTTGAATCACAGGGCTATTTTTATCTCTATGGTTCAGTATTTTCTCAAGTAGCAACTTTAACTGCTATACTTTCCTGTCTTAAAAGGCAGAACTCTTCTAGTCTAAAAAAAACCTCATTTGTTGAAATGGGGGGGGCCTATTGTTTGAACCCCTTAGGGGCTTTAAAAAACAAAAATGTCTCTTTTTGCGCTTTATGAAACAAAGTAGCCTATATTTTGTGGATGTACAGCTACATTTCTCATGTAAGTTTGCGTAGTTTTAAAACAAACATTTAATTTTTCATATAGCACCAGTACAGTTAATGAGCAACCTGTACTTGTGTGCTTGTTTGTTCTGTCTAAAATGTTTATTTTGGAATAAAGAGGTTAATATAAAAAAAATATTTTGTGTCCGATTCATCGATTAATCGAAAAAATAATCGTTAGTTGCAGCCCTACATTCAATTACATAGAATTACATTCAATTTCATAAAAAAAAAAGTGGAAATGTAAAATACTTTTATGTGATAGAGTGACCATAAATAAAAATATTTAAAAAAACAGCAAACTATTTTCATTTGTTGTATTGCCCATAAATAAAAGCATAGCATTTCTTCAAATGGAATTGGGAGCAAAACAATAATTTCATCTTTGTGGGTTTGTGTGGATAAAGCCATCAGCACACTAACATTTGTTGTACCATGGGTTGTTATGATTGAAACGAAGACATTGACATTCCACCGGATGTGCCATTTACTGCGTTAGAGTTCACGGATGCTCTCATTTCATAGACTGAAGGTCAGCAACAAATTTATCTTGTCTCTTCTCTTTTGCATAATTGCTGCATTCTGAGCATAAATAAGCTGGACTCATTCGAAACAGAGTCTTCCTGTAAGCGCCATTTTCAAGACACTTTTTCTTTGCACTGTGGCGCTGTAGATCCTCTTTCCCCATCCTCCTCATAGGCATGTTGCCTCTTAAAAGGCTTAGTTACACCAACTATATACCGCCACATTAAGCCTAGTGGTGGAGTTGTTGTTAAATGACAGGTTGTATAGGGTTGGCGGTCTTACGCCTGCCTGTCTATCGCCGTGTGAGGAACAGACAGCAGAGGAACACAGGGACAGAGGGGAGACTTGCCAAAATAAAAGATGAAAGGACAAGACTGAAGCACCACTGTGGTCCAAACATTTACTCGCCTTGTAGCGAAAGATTTTCTGGCATGAAAACGCTAAATGAAAAATGTAGTCGCGTTTGGCGAATGTTAATTTCAGACCGTGCCAAGGTGTGGACAAAAACTGAAGCTGCTCATCCCCGTGATCATACAAGTGGCGGCAGCACTATGATGGGAGGATATTCTTCTTTAAAAAGGTGCCATGCTGGAGAAAACGCACCTACAAGCTGTAGAAGACATCAGGCTGAAGGATGGTTTGCATCCAAGCAGAAAAACAATCAAATCTAAACAGCCAGAGCTACAATAGATTGTCCCAGTCAAGCTCCATATCTGAAGACAATTTAAAGTATGTTTCAACAGTTTTCTTTCTAGATGCTCAATATCTAATTAATCTGAGTTTGACTTAAATACTCCCAAGGGTCATTTCCTGCCAACTCTGTCTGATTTACTGAAGCTAAGAAAACTATGATGTATTTCCAAGGGGTCTTCACTTCAGAAATGAAAGTATATCTGTCTTCAATCCAGGAGGACTAAGTCTTTACTGCCGGCCAAATAAAAAAAAAAAAACTACACAGAGGCTTTGATATTAGGTGACTTATGATAATCGCTAATATATACACTACCGTTCAAAAGTTTGAGGTCACCCAAACAATTTTGTGTTTTCCTGAAAAGTCACACTTATTCACCACCATACATTGTGAAATGAATAGAAAATAGAGTGAAGACATTGACAAGGTTAGAAATAATGATTTTTATTTGAAATACTTCTTGCTCAGTTGTGCAACGCGGCCTCCCACTTCTTTTTCTACTCTGGTTAGAGCCTGTTTGTGCTGTCCTCTGAAGGGAGTAGTACACACCGTTGTAGGAAATCTTCAAGTTCTTAGCAATTTCTCGCATGGAACAGCCTTCATTTCTAAGAACAAGAATAGACTGTCGAGTTTCAGATGAAAGTTCTCTTTTTCTGGCCATTTTAGCGTTTAATCGACCCCACAAACGTGATGCTCCAGAAACTCAATCTGCTCAAAGGAAGGTCAGTTTTGTAGCGTCTGCAACGAGCTAAACTGTTTTCAGATGTGTGAACATGATTACACAAGGGTTTTCTAATCATCAATTAGCCTTCTGAGCCAATGAGCAAACACATTGTACCATTAGAACACTGGAGTGATAGCTGCTGGAAATGGGCCTCTATACACCTATGTAGATATTGCACCAAAACCAGCTAGAATAGCCATTTACCACATTAGCAATGTATAGAGAGTATTTCTTTAAAGTTAAGACTAGTTTAAAGTTATCTTTATTGAAAAGTACAGTGCTTTTCCTTCAAAAAATAGGACATTTCAATGTGACCCCAAACTTTTGAACAGTAGAGTGTATATATATATATATATATATATATATAAAAAAAAATAAAAAAACATTTCTGTGTGCCTCCATCCGGTTCACACACTCAACAGCTCTCCATTAGTTTCTACGACAGGCACCAATTAAAAGGCTAATCCAAAACACTCCACCTTTTCGGGATAATTACCATGTTCCTCTGCTCCAGCTCAATGTGTTGTGGGCATGAAGTGACACTTAGGAGCCGAAATTAGGAACTGCTGCCAATTAAACATGCAGACAATCTACATCCAAATATAAAGGACACAGAAACTGAGAAAATGTTGACTTTTAATTTCCCTTAAATATTAAAAGGTTCAAACATGTCTGAGCATGAGCACCTAATAGCCTCCAAATCCAGGTCAAAATTAGAACTGAAGCAACATTTCAAAAGTCTAAGCAAACATTTTTATTTTAATAAAGTTAGGAACTGCCCTTTAGTTCAGGAACACAGATAAAGGAAGCTTTCCTTCTGGCCTTGGGGGACACGGTGCGAAGGTGGGCTTCAAAATTTAAAAGAAGAACGACATTCCAGGTAAAAGGTAGAGATTTCTAAAGTTTTGGCGCAAATAAACCAGAATCCGCTTTAAAACGATCAAACAATTAGTAAATGTTTCACTCTATTAATGTGGCCGAGGTTTTAAAGTTAATCCCCGGCATAAAATACACCGTAGTCTAGATGAAGAGTCAACTTTATGATCAAGTCCTTCTGCAGGAATAGGCTTTCCTGTAGTTGAAATCCTGATATAACCAGCAACTTTGATGTTTTGTAACAGAAAAACTAAAAAAGATTCTTAGAAACTCGGATGTTTTACTTTATGAGGACAAGGACCAGAGCTTCATGCACCTGTCCAGAAGTTTTATGGAGCTTTGAATCGCTGCCATGTGTTCTCTTTTTGCACAAAGTGGATGGATTAAGAGGGAATGGATGAACAGTGCTGCAAGGCGGGTGAAGGGCCAGAGACCCTTTACATATCTTTAATAAGAGACACTGCTTGGTGAAATCTGTCAAAATGTTGCTGGCTGGCCTGTCGCACGAGATAATCCCCGTGGAAGAAAAAGTGAGAGAGAAGGAGAGAGAGATCACTTGATCCTCTTAAAGGAAGCTTCGCTAATGAAATCGGTCCTGGCCATCTGGGAGCATTTCATGTGTGACAGACGCTACAAAGGGGACAGTCAGAGCTGTGATGGTGAAACCATGGTAACTGAAAAATTCCCACTACACGCGCTGCGAGCTGTCAGAGATGACTCGGTGACTTCTGCCATGTTCACATCGGTGCCTATTAGACCGGGATTTTACCGCGGCCTAGATTGTTCTGCAGAAGGCTGAACTCAGCGTCACTTGTGTGAGGACCGTCTATGTTTCCCTCTGATTGTCTCAGCTGTTGACATGTCTCCTAATGAGCTGGACTAAAATGAAATGCTAAAGCACAGGTCTCTGCCTCGTTTCTTCCCGCTCCTGCTTCCGCACAGACGTTCCCTGTTAGTGGGAATTCACTGAGGAGAATCCAGTGGATGTAGGTCAATGTTCACAATTAAGAGTATATTAGCCACTTTGGCTGAATGAAAGTGTTGTAACAATAATTAAATACTGTTGAGACACTCTTCTAAACGCTTGGGAGGACCTTTAGAAATGCTGCAGAGCTATGTATTAAGTAGACTTCTCTAGTAGCGTTCTTGTCCCTTGTTTTGCCTTCAGAACTGACCTAATTCCTAAAAAAATAAAGGTGGATTTGCATGACCTGCCTGTTCCAAATTACCTTTTTCTTTTTTTAGCATCTTCATGGCCCAAATTTTCCAGACCACTCACCTGGGAATCTTCTAAGTGGACAGTTCTGCATGCCTAAGCTGTTGCTGATGAGGCGGTGGAGCATTAAATGCTGCAAACTCTGTGTCAAAAATGTTCAGCAAGTCTCATTTTCGTGCGAGAAGTAGACGGGTCAAGCATAAACCGGCCTTAAGACTTCACCAGCCTTCTGAGACATTCCTCACACAGCTGATGCAAAGTATTGAAGATGGTGATGAAGATTCCCAGTCATCCAGGTCATAGTCATCCCGTAAAAGTTTGAAAACAATCCACTGGACCTTGTTTCCAAGGATTGAAGAAACTTTCTCTTATTTGAATTGAGAAAGCTTACTGGAGGGGAAGCGAAAAGTCTTCAAACCTTGGAAACCAAGTCCAGTGGATTGTTTTTAAACTTATACGGAATATTGAAGATGGCTGCTTTGTGGTCAGGAATACTTGAAACTGGACACAAGTCAAGGAAAGGATCACCCCTGGCTCGGTCGATTGAGCGTGTATGACTAAGACCCAAAACACCCAGTGATCTCGGGAGAGTCACTGAAGATGTGTTCAGGTTGCACCACTAGGTGTATTACAATTCTTTATGGTACGCCAGCATTCATAACATGTAGGCGAATCGCTGTCCCACAGACATCCATGGTTATATTTTTTATATTTATATTTTTGTGTGTACATGACCACTTTTTGCTCCAGTGGTCATGTAACTCCTCCTTCTCCGGGCGGTGCATACGCTACCTGTGTTATCAGTCACCGCTGTCGGGTAGCGACAGCCGACAGTGAAAGTGGGCCGCTGTGACATCAAATCCCATAATGCTTTGCCAGTAGAGCTTTCTGCACAAAGCATTCTGGGATATATCTGTCCCTTCTGAGGCCTTTCTTTTTTTCTCATACATTTCGTAGACACTTTTTCTCTTACAAACCTCGGCCATTTTCCAAAAAACGCACTGAGATGACTTCAATGACTGTCTGAAACGATAGCTCACCACAGATATACGCCTGAAAGTGCGCAAAGATCGCTAACAGGATGAGCGCATAGGACGGCCTTTCGTAAACCAGAATGATTGACAATTGGGAGGACCACTTATTTAGATGATCCACCCAGAAATAAAAGATCTTCCTCTATAAATACTTAGAACACCAGAGATTAATCTTTCCCCACTGATTGGATGTACAAACAATTAAAAGCTAATTTAGGTCAAAAACAGCAGACTGATCGTATATTATTAAGGCCTAAGATGAGCACCATGTTACTTTTCAAAACTGTCAACCTGTAAAATGACAACTTAAGATAGATTACACCAAAACACAAACTACTTGCAGATTTAAAACTTTTCTTGTTGTCCTCTGAGCCTAAACCACATTAATGAACAAAATACACTCACCGGCCCCTTTATTAGGTACACCTGTCCAACTGCTCGTTAACACTTAATTTCTAAGCAGCCAATCACATGGCGGCAACTCAGTGCATTTAGGCATGTAGACATGGTCAAGACAATCTCCTGCAGTTCAAACCGAGCATCAGTATGGGGAAGAAAGGTGATTTGAGTGACTTTGAACGTAGCATGATTGTTGGTGCCAGAAGGGCTGGTCTGAGTATTTCAGAAACTGCTGATCTACTGGGATTTTCACGCACAACCATCTCTAGGGTTTACAGAGAATGGTCCGAAAAAGAAAAAACATCCAGTGAGCGGCAGTTCTGTGGGCGGAAATGCCTTGTTAATGCCAGAGGTCAGAGGAGAATGGCCAGACTGGTTCGAGCTGATAGAAGGGCAACAGTGACTCAAATAACCACCCGTTACAACCAAGGTGGGCAGAAGAGCATCTCTGAACGCACAGTACGTCGAACTTTGAGGCAGATGGGCTACAGCAGCAGAAGACCACACCGGGTGCCACTCCTTTCAGCTAAGAACAGGAAACTGAGGCTACAATTTGCACAAGCTCATCGAAATTGGACAATAGAAGATTCGAAGAGTCTCGATTTCTGCTGCGACATTCAGATGGTAGGGTCAGAATTTGGCGTCTACAACATGAAAGCATGGATCCATCCTGCCTTGTATCAACGGTTCAGGCTGGTGGTGGTGGTGTCATGGTGTGGGGAATATTTTCTTGGCACTCTTTGGGCCCCTTGGTACCAATTGAGCATCGTTGCAACGCCACAGCCTACCTGAGTATTGTTGCTGACCATGTCCATCCCTTTATGACCACAATGTACCCAACTTCTGATGGCTACTTTCAGCAGGATAATGCGCCATGTCATAAAGCTGGAATCATCTCAGACTGGTTTCTTGAACATGACAATGAGTTCACTGTACTCAAATGGCCTCCACAGTCACCAGATCTCAATCCAATAGAGCATCTTTGGGATGTGGTGGAACGGGAGATTCTCATCATGGATGTGCAGCCGACAAATCTGCGGCAACTGTGTAATGCCATCATGTCAATATGGACCAAACTCCCTGAGGAATGCTTCCAGCACCTTGTTGAATCTATGCCACGAAGAATTGAGGCAGTTCTGAAGGCAAAAGGGGGTCCAACCAGTTACTAGCATGGGGTACCTAATAAAGTGGCCGGTGAGTGTAAATCTCAATTTCATAGATCTGCTGGAATTTCTTTAGTAATATTAAACTAAAAGGGACTAAATGTTTACATGCATGCTCTTGAAAGCTACTTAATGTATGACATACATCAAACTGAACAAGGTAAACTGTGAGGTATTCACCAATTGCTGTTAGATTTGTCCAATCATCTTTAAAACTCATTGATTAATACGCCTCAGAGAGCTCCAAGATAACTCCTCAGCCTGCCAGAACCACTGTAAGAGCTGCTCAATATGCTGCACCTCACTCCTTTGAACTCAAACAGCTCAGGAATTGCTCAGAGGGGTTTTGCAGGAGCTGGTAAAGCTCTAGCAGTTGCTTAAATTAGTAAAGCTTGCTAATTCAAAAATCTCTGGGCCAATTTTTTAAAACACTGATTTGTCTTCTCAATAGGAAAACTTAAACAGTTAAATGGTTCTGTTTTGTATCACACACCATGTGCACTCGTACTGTGTAACCTTTTTTAAAATTATAATCTTTTTTTTATTTGCTTTCTTTTTTTGCAACAGCTTGAACATCTGCAATATATTTGTTGCCTATTTACAAGGGAAAAAAAAACATAATTTTCATAAATTTTCTTTTATGAATACAGAAAAAAAACTTGTTATCCAAGGACAACAACACCAAACAAGAACCAATTTAAAAAACACACACCCTGCCTCGCTCCACTATTAATCAGAGTTTTTTGAGTTTTTATTTTTAAAGCAGCAAAAAAAAAAAAAAAGCGAAGCCCCAAGCAGTGCGTTTTGGCCACATTCCCACCAACCCTTAACCTCACAAGGTTCTTAATGCTGCCTTACACATGTGGTGGATGACTGAGTGTTCTCCGATATGTCAAAACAAACTGCTACAGAACACAGACCCTTGTTAGTGACTGAGGCAAACAGCCCTCTGAGCACGTCTGAAACCTCTCCGAAAAGTCAGTTAGCTCTAACGTCTTAGCAGGTGTCTGTAAGCAGGTCAGTAAACCCAGAAGTAGAATTACATAAAAACCGTTAGGAGGTGCAGGTTGGAGTTTTGAAGCCTGTCAAAACCTTCTACTGTAGTGCTTCTCCACAGGCTTTTAACTAAATACAGCTGTTATCTAAGAAAGTCCTACTACAGAAAGTCGCAGCTTTCTTTGTTAAATTTTTAGATTCAGTCACATTTTGAAGGGTCTGAACTTTATGCTGCACATTTCGGAGTTATTTCTGGCTGTGTGCTGCAAAAGAGGGATCCTGAACGCTCTATTGTCTGCAGCAGTTTGTGCTGTTGTCATGAAGATGCTGCAGTTTAGATGTCAGTTGCTTTTTCTAAAGGTTGTACCTGTGCACCAGCTTCACAGCGATCAACTTAAAAATAAACTGTTACTCATCCATTTTATTATTAGTTTTGCTGCAGGTTTTAGCAGGAATGTGATGGTTACAGTTTAATTTCCACCTTTTTGTTTTAGTTTGAATAAAATGTAAAACATCAAGATATTAATGTTTGCAGATTTTAACCAAAAGTCTGATATTTTCTGTTTATGGAGAAAGAAACAAAGAATCAAAGTGCTTTATGGATATGAATAATGCAGCAATCGCTCTAATCTTTGTCCTGGAGGATAAAAAGGATATACACTCACCGGCCACTTTATTAGGTACCCCATGCTAGTAACGGGTTGGACCCCCTTTTGCCTTCAGAACTGCCTCAATTCTTCGTGGCATAGATTCAACAAGGTGCTGGAAGCATTCCTCAGGGAGTTTGGTCCATATTGACATGATGGCATCACACAGTTGCCGCAGATTTGTCGGCTGCACATCCATGATGCGAATCTCCCGTTCCACCACATCCCAAAGATGCTCTATTGGATTGAGATCTGGTGACTGTGGAGGCCATTTGAGTACAGTGAACTCATTGTCATGTTCAAGAAACCAGTCTGAGATGATTCCAGCTTTATGACATGGCGCATTATCCTGCTGAAAGTAGCCATCAGAATTTGGTTACATTGTGGTCATAAAGGGATGGACATGGTCAGCAACAATACTCAGGTAGGCTGTGGCGTTGCAACGATGCTCAATTGGTACCAAGGGGCCCAAAGAGTGCCAAGAAAATATTCCCCACACCATGACACCACCACCACCAGCCTGAACCGTTGATACAAGGCAGGATGGATCCATGCTTTCATGTTGTAGACGCCAAATTCTGACCCTACCATCCGAATGTCGCAGCAGAAATCGAGACTCTTCGAATCTTCTATTGTCCAATTTCGATGAGCTTGTGCAAATTGTAGCCTCAGTTTCCTGTTCTTAGCTGAAAGGAGTGGCACCCGGTGTGGTCTTCTGCTGCTGTAGCCCATCTGCCTCAAAGTTCGACGTACTGTGCGTTCAGAGATGCTCTTCTGCCCACCTTGGTTGTAACGGGTGGTTATTTGAGTCACTGTTGCCCTTCTATCAGCTCGAACCAGTCTGGCCATTCTCCTCTGACCTCTGGCATCAACAAGGCATTTCCGCCCACAGAACTGCCGCTCACTGGATGTTTTTTCTTTTTCGGACCATTCTCTGTAAACCCTAGAGATGGTTGTGCGTGAAAATCCCAGTAGATCAGCAGTTTCTGAAATACTCAGACCAGCCCTTCTGGCACCAACAATCATGCCACGTTCAAAGTCACTCAAATCACCTTTCTTCCCCATACTGATGCTCGGTTTGAACTGCAGGAGATTGTCTTGACCATGTCTACATGCCTAAATGCACTGAGTTGCTGCCATGTGATTGGTTGCTTAGAAATTAAGTGTTAACGAGCAGTTGGACAGGTGTACCTAATAAAGTGGCCGGTGAGTGTATATATGTGCTGATTTCACATGTATTCATGTTTACACAGACTTAAGTTGCTTTTAAATAAAAAAAAATAAATCTTATGTGGTTTATAAATGATTACATGCTAGCATTCGTTTTTATGTTGACAAAGATTGAGTCTTCTGCAGAGGGAAATCAGAGAAAACTAATTCATTTATTAGTTTTTCCTAACCTAAACTACAGTAATCTTTGGCTTCTAGAGGACCCTGCCTGTAACTCTCACCTATAAGCAGTGACAGACTCATTGAAGGAGTTGCTTTACTTAACAAGCTCCACTCCTCTGCTTGTTATCATCTGTAGCATCTATTTTTTTTTACCCAACTATATAAAGGTGAGTGGCTTCAAGTTTTATGTAGCTAATAAACTTTTTTAGCCAGAGCAGCTGATTATTTTTGAGATGAGGCAGCACTAACGTATCTCTTAAAGTGTAACTCACCCCAAAATCAACTTTTTTTAAGCAAACAAACCTTTTAAGCTGCTATTCAAAATTTTCAATGCATTTTTATAGGTTTACATGTCAGATGTTTTTGTTCCATTATAAAATATTTGCCCCCAAACTGTCTAAGTGTTTAGTTATCGTGGCTATTCCAGATAAATTTCCATAGTGCTTCAAACAGTTAATTCTGGTCCAAGCTTTCATCATCACAGAGATATTCACCTCCTTAGCGAGTCATGCCGTCCTGCCTCATCAGCACCAGCTTGGGCATTGCAAAGTTAGCACTTTGGAAAATTGGATATAACTGAAAAGTCTTCAGCACACTGGGCTCCACAAAACCTTCCTTAACCTCAAGTGTTTGGGCGGTTGGAAAGTCTTCCACCACAGTAGATCCATTTGTGGAGTAACTAGTGTCCCTACACTGAAAAAAAAATAATGCTGTCAAGATTTGTTTGGAGGTTTTTGTTAGGACCCAAATGCAGAGGCTGACAAGCAGGGGTGAGCTCTTTAAATATTTAATGAAAGGTCAGGTAGCAAAAACAGGAATTCAAAAATCCGACATAAAAATCAAACACAAACCAGAACCATGGAGACATCAGGGGAAAACCATCAAGGAGCCAGGGTGAGAAAAGGTAAGACGAATGAGCTGATAAGGAGCAGGTGTGACTAGAGCTGATGAGGAAGCCAAGGGAAAAGAACACAAGGGGGCGACAGAGGACAGACAGAAAAACCTAAGCAACTTAAATGAATCCAGACACACCAATAAAGCTAGAAAACAAGGAAAAACTTGAAACTGATAACTTAGAGAAAAACAACAGAACCAAGATCGTTACAAATGCAACTGCTTTTGGCATTTGCTTAATCATATTTTGTGACTTTAACACAATTTTTTTATGTCCTACCCTGCTAACATGAAACAATTGTATTAAAGTCACTAAATGGGAAAGGTTTTGCAGTTCTATCGTAGTAGAACAAAAGGCAAGGTTTCTGGGGAATTGTCAACTGCCCAAGGAGAAATTTTTGATCAATTGCTAAGAAAATAAGGTTCTTTTAATGTTGCAATAAACAAAAATGTTAAAGACAAAATAAAAGATAACTTTTCTTTTTGGGGAGCAGAAAGGCAGTTCAGGTTTTGTTCCACCTGTGAACCAAAAGACTTCGCATAGGAACGTGAGGCTCTCTCTAAGAGTGAGAGGAAGGTTGTAGGTGCCACCAGAGGGCATTTAATTACCTGTAAATAATGGGAAAGGTTTTGCAGTTCTATGGTAGTAGAACAAAAGGCAAGGTTCTGGGGAATTATCAACTGCCCAATGAGAAATTTTTGATCAAATGTTAACAGCGTTAAAGATAATTAGAAATCAAATACTGGAAAATTAGCTCAAACAAAGTCCTCTTCTTCTCCATAAAAAAAATAAATAAATAAATCATCAAATAAATAAATGTAATCTAACAAAAACTTCCAACTGTTTTTAATATTATTTTGTTGTTTCTGCATTTTTTATCTTATTTTTTTTTATTTTTTTTCCTACTTGCTTTGATTCTGTTTTATCTTCCTGTATTTTAATCATGTAAAGCACTTTGCATTGTCTTTGTACTGAATTGTGCTATACAAATAAATTTGCCTTGCCTTGCCTAAATATGATTAAGTAAATGACAAAAACGGTTGCATTTGATTTTTTTCAGTGTAAGCTCAGAATCCATATTTCAGCTACACTAGGCTAGGCTATTCTACCAGTTTCTCTTTTTTCAAATAATGTGTCTGGGGGGATTTTTTAATGAAATCAGGGTGAGTTGCACTTTAAAGATCACAGTAAAATGGTAAAATCTTGATTGAAAATCAGCTCAAATTCTCATATCACATCCATTTCCTGAGGAAATGGTCATTAGGTGCCTGACAGATAAAAGCTAAATAAAAACAGCAAGAATCAAAAATATCCAGCATTTTTCCATAAAGAAGCCACTCCTGATACGTCTAAAAATTGATTTAAGAAGATAAACATCCACATGGAATTTTTTTCCCAAAAGAACCCTACTTATAAAACTGTTCTTTTACTCAAAACCCATAAAACAATATTTCAAAAACAGTATTTAGTATTTAATATTTTTACACTGTAAAAAGCCTTTTTGTAAAAGGTATCTGCTAAAAATTCAAAAGCTGTATGTTGAATTTTAATAAGTAGAAAACAAATAAATCAATCCGTTTTGTGACGTCTTTTTATTTTAATACGCCTGTTGGTTGGTTGCAGCTAAAAGGTTCTCATATATTTATATACTTGCTCTGATAATAACATTTTACTGCAATGTTTAAATCCAACTTTAACAGCTGCTAAAGTATAACATAACATGGTAAAAATAGTAAAGAAATCCCTAATTAGAATGTTATGTTTCTGAATAACTTGTCTGACTGAAATGTCAAATTCTTCCCTCACAAAAACTGGGGTTAACAAATGCTTTTAGTTTTCCGGTTTTTACATAATTAGGTCTAAACCTGCGCAGCCATAAAGCTGCCTAATATAATTAAATCATAACTTAAAGTACTTCTACGCTAAAAGGAGGAAATATGCTAGAAAACCAAGTAGCCTGTCAAAAATGAAAGCTTTTTTTACACATGAAGGGTCACTCCACCGAGTCCCTGGAATTGCTAATTAGCCTTTGAAAACAGCTTTATAATATTTTCTACGTCCTCTGAGGCTTAATAAGCCTGAGAAAATGGGGCTTTGGAAAAAACAAATCCACAACAAAACCCAACAGCAGCGACATTTGCATAAAGCTGTAAAAAGAGAGGAGTGTGGCAAAAACAATTCTAACTTTGCACCGTTGCCTGTCAGACAGTCAGGATTTCAGACCTCATCTGCAGCCCTGATTGTGGTAGAAATATATCCACTTGTGCACTTCCTGTACATGAGGTAATGACAGCCATCTGGCCCGATCCTGGAAACACATATCATCAGTGATTGTGGATATGTGTTGTTTTTCTTTGCAGAGCTGTCTTTCAATGTTTTAGGAGCAGCAGGTGAACTTTGACGTGGGGGCTGCAGAAGAAACCTTTAAAGCTCCATGTCAAAATTTTATTTTTGTTCTAGTTAAACTTCCCTGACTTCGGAATGGAAAATTAAACTTCCATACACCCAGTACTAGCAGCTAATATTGTATATTAATACAAACATACGCTGAGCATTTTCTTGTGTGGCAGTTTCCTATCTTGTTGACCCATCTGTCCAGACCCACCTACACAGAACCTGCATCTATAACCTTTTCTTTCTATTTCCTCATTTGCTTTATTGTTATTATTCATAGTGCATAAAAGCCCCAAACAGATTGTCACTGCTGCAAAGTTTAAGCATTACACCCCCTCAAACAACCTCATCCTCTTCCTTATTTACATTTTATGGCTTTTTCTACTTATTCAAAGTCTTTTGTTGCTTTAACTGTAGCTGGACTCATGTTTCGCTCAACAAAACTCACAGCAGACTTTAAAACCTTGCCACTATGCATACAGAAATGTCGGGTTTATTAACATTTACTATTAGCTTGCTGCAGGTGTCCTCAAGGACATGATTTGGTTGCAGCTTTAAGCTGCAGAGGTTGCAGTTGGCTGGAGACACCGGTTTCTGTCTCAACCTCTAGGCAGTGGATAAATAGATGGGTGAATGAACTCACGGGTGGCTGCTTGTGGCCCGTGGTTAATTATGTGAGGTAATTGTCACGCTGAAAGGCTCAGCCACTGCAGAGAGACATTAATTTGTACAAAAAAGAACCGAATAAGATTATCTGAGAGGTTATGGCCTTTTAGTTTCATCAGTTGGTGGTTTATGATTAATCAAATGATTAAAATATGCTGGCTGATGTCTTTAAATAGGAAAGGAGGTTGTTTTTACAATAGAAATAAAAAAAAAATCAGAATAAAGGCATCATGCAAACAGAAAAGGGTATATATACACAAATTATGGTTTGGTATTGATAAAAATTTCAAAATTTGACTCAGTTTTGACTCAAAATTTACTGTAGATTCCTTTTGATCCTATCTGATTGCAAACTGGATTGCTGGAAAAATCTTTTTTTTTTTCTGAAATACATGAATGCATAGTTATGTGACATATTAGTACTAATATTATGCTCATATTCAACAGCAAATTGATAAAATAATGGTATTTAATGGTGGCTGAACTGAGATTGGAAAATGCATTTTTATTAAATCAATCTTACAATATGTCGCAAAATTATGTTGCAACGTACTTTAAGTGTTTGATATTATCATTTTAATTCTAATCATTTCTAAAGAGAGGAAGTAGGTATTTGGATATAATATATTTTGGATTAGAAGGCCAACTTGTGACTTCTAAGACAATTTTTGGGAGAGGAGGTTAAGGTAAAAAAAAAAAAACACTAAACACTTCCCTTCATCTTAAACTATTATAATAATAAATATATCCTAGTACAACACATTTAAGTTTCTTTTTATAACGCAACATCATCAGTCAATGTATGATATTCAAAAGTATTTAAAAATTTTTTTTAATAAAATCCAATTTCATCAAACAGCTATTAATATTAACATATAGAAAAAGATATTCTAATTGAATAAAAATAGTTTTAAACCTTTAGTTTTAAACTAACATGCCTGGTTTCTTCAAAAAGCAAAATAATGACATTATTTAAACATAAACTTTATGCCAACTTGAAGTAGAATAAAAGGCCTTAAAGCTACAGTGTGTAACTTTTAGCGATATCTAGCGGTCAGACTGCAGCAAGATGAACGTCTCCCCCCCACCGCTTCTCCCCCCCAACAGTACGGCGAGCGTTACGGGACAAAATGTCTTCCACGACGTCTGCATCACCTACCTTCTCAAGCGATGAGGTTTGTTTACATAGATAATTTTACAGATAGTATTTCATTAGTCTGTATACGGTATAGATTTCATGTAGACTTAAGATAATAAATATACCCGTTATTTTTTCTACATCGTCGTGACGTTTTGCCGATCTCGCAATCGCTAGTTTTTTGGCTCTGCGCTGCCGTAGCGCAAAGATGTCTGCCTCCATGGCTGCGAGACCCGCTCCTATGTAATTATAAATAACGAATTCTAAGGCAACGCAAATATTAAGGTTAAGAGGCTGAGCTCGTAGATGATGATAAATAACATAGTTATGTATAATATATTACATTTCTGACTGTATATCCCTGTAATTATTACACACTGTAGCTTTAAGAAACAACCGGGATATAATGCAGACAGTTGAACACAGTGGTGGCAGTGTTATATTCTGGGCCTGCTTTGGTGCACATAATCAACAGTAGCATTCATCCTGTAGGAGATGTGGTCGGAAAATTTAGATTTCTCTTATTTCAAATATTAATTAATTAATTAATTTAATTTATCCTATTTACTCACTATAAAAGTAACTCTGACTACTTTCCATTGTTTGAACACAGTGCAACAGTAATGAGAGTTACACCTCCGGACACTCACTTTTATTTAAGTATTCTGAATTACTGTGAATTACAATAAATTATTATATATCATCATATTTTATTAATTTATGTACGTTTAAACAAATATATGGTGTTTTTTATAAACCTGCTTGATTATTTATAATGATACACTGAGAAGAAAGCATTTTTTCCCCCTTAGGACGCATTACGGTAATGAGTTTGTGACTCCAAAAACAGTTAAAAATCATTCTAAAAAATTATTTTGGTAACCAACAATGATCTGTGCCAAATATTGCAAATAATAATTGTCAAAATAAAAGATGATTATTTTGAGTTTTTTATGAGTATGCCCCTAAAATCTTTAAAGACATTCGATAGGTTGGGTTCGTGAGAATCATACCCGCCCAGGCAGAACGGGGCTGATTACAGAGCAGTAAGGGCTGTATGTAAAGGACCCAGATATTTGTTATAACTAATATTTTTTGATATGCTTTTATTCATATATTGTTATTTGGTTTTATGCCTAATGTTCCTGATTCCTCCGTTTAAAGCGATACATTTTGGATTAATAGTGAATTTCGGCAAAACGGTTTACGTGCCTTTATTTTGAAGGGTTGATTTCTATTTCCGGTTCAACGAAAAGAAGCACTGCGTGCCTACATCCTTACCAGATGGTTTTGCTGCTTGTTAAAGGACGGGTTTCCATTCACATTTTTATATGGCATCTAGCTGGAAGGCGAACAGCTCTTACTGTAGCAGTCTAGCCAGACTTTATTAAGACGACGCACTCAATGATGATTACAGGTGTGTCTATGGTGTATTTCCATTTCTGATGAATAAATGGGTTGGAATACCCCACCATAGTCCATCAGTTATCATCATTGAGTGCGTCGTCTGAATAAAGTCTGGCTAGACTGCTACACTGTATGATGAACTGTTCTCTTTGTAAAGATATGAAAATAAAGGGAAATCCATCGATCTCCATTTATTTAACTGGAGTGAATAGTTGAATAGTTTTTTCCACCACTACAGAGATCATATCAGCTAAAGCTATGCTAAATGCATATCTGAAACAGCGCTGCTGTTTGACATTCAAATGCTTTTTTTTTATTTAGATTTCATTGCACTTGTAAGGATGGAATGAAAAATGAATGCAACGCTTCACATCAGGCTAGACACATGGGAGGACATGTTGACAGAATAAAGCCACAAATACTGCCAAAGGAAAAGTCTTGACTAAATGTTGCATCATGTATCCAGTGTAACCAGCAGGGGATGGGAAGAAAACACATCACACAAGTTTACTGAGTCACTTCTCTGCCTGAGAGGCAACCGAGGCAGAAGCTGCATGACTGGAGCAGTAACTTATACAATGGTATGATTTGCTTGTATATAAATGACATTAATAATCATTAATCGGCTAGATGCTTGCGGCCTTGTTGAGTCTGTGTGACGGAAACGGTTATATTGCTTTTTATGACCTTCCAGTCCTCATTTATATTTGCTGAAAAAAGTCTTCTAAATCAGACTCTTTTTCTGCTGTCATCCTGTTTTGTATTGCGACACAGAAAAAGCCAACATTTATTTTTCCATTTTCCTCACCTGCTCTCTTTTGGACTGTGGTTCTATTGTGGCCAAAACCGCCTGAAATATTGATGTGGGCAGTTCAAGTTGTTCCTCAGCTAAAGTCCAACTGGGAACTTGCAAAACAAATTTTTTTTCATTCATCTTTTGGCTTATACAAAGGAATTCTTGTGGCATCTAGTCTGAATACGAACAAATATGGGACGAAGAAGGGGGTGGGAAGCTTGAATAATCTTCCGTTAAACAATGGATGTCTTTGTGTAACTACCTGCTGACGGAATAGCTTTGAGATTAACATACAGAAAACGTATAAAGTCATTGAAAAAACTGGGACATCCTGCTATTCTTCAGAACATATTCAGATATATTATTAAAATGGAATATCTACTGGAAAAACACAGATATAAAATAGACAAATAGAATCAGTTTTAAGTCAATGGTTATACACTGTAAAAATTAAAATCTAGATAAGTCATTTTTGTTAGGTTTCTGTTTCTGTTATGTTTTTCTTTTGCTCCTTGATTTCTAGTGTTTACAGGTGCTGGTCATAAAATTAGAATATCATGAAAAAGTAGATTGATTTCAGTAATTCCATTTAAAAAGTGAAACTTGTATATTATATTCATACATTACATACAAACTCATATATTTCAGATGTTTATTTTGTTTAATTTTGATGATTACAAATGACAACAAATGAAAATCTCAAATTCATCATATCAGAAAATTAGAATATTGTGAAAAGGTTCAAAATTGATGGCCCCTGGTGCCACACTCTAATCAGCTAATTAACTCAAACCACCTGCAAAAGCCTTTAAATGGTCTTTCAGTCTAGTTCTATAGGCTACACAATCATGGGGAAGACTGCTGACTTGACAGTTGTCCAAAAGACGACCATCGACACCTTGCACAAGGAGGGCAAGACACAAAAGGTCATCGCTAAAGAGGCTGGCTGTTCACAGAGCTCAGTGTCCAAGCACATTAATAGAGAGGCGAAGGGAAGGAAAAGATGTGGTCGAAAAAAGTGTACAAGCAAGAGAGATAACCGCACCCTGGAGAGGATTGTGAAACAAAACCCATTCAAAAATGTGGGGGAGATTCACAAAGAGTGGACTGCAGCTGGAGTGAGTGCTTCAAGAACCACCACACACAGACGTATGAAAGACATGGGTTTCTGCTGTCGCATTCCTTGTGTCAAGCCACTCTTGAACCACAGACAGCGTCAGAAGCGTCTTGCCTGGGCTAAAGAGAAACAGGACTGGACTGCTGGTGAGTGGTCCAAAGTCATGTTCTCTGATGAAAGTAAATTTTGCATTTCCTTTGGAAATCAAGGTCCCAGAGTCTGGAGGAAAAGAAGAGAGGCACTTCATCCACGTTGCTTGAAGTCCAGTGTAAAGTTTCCACAGTCAGTGATGGTTTGGGGTGCCATGTCATCTGCTGGTGTTGGTCCATTGTGTTTTCTGAGGTCCAGGGTCAACGCAGCCACATACCAGGAAGTTTTAGAGCACTTCATGCTTCCTGCAGCTGACCAACTTTTTGGAGATGCAGATTTCATTTTCCAACAGGACTTGGCACCTGCACACAGTGCCAAAGCTACCAGTACCTGGTTGAAGGACCATGGTATCCCTGTTCTTAATTGGCCAGCAAACTCTCCTGACCTTAACCCCATAGAAAATCTATGGGGTATTGTGAAGAAGAAGATGCAATACACCAGACCCAACAATTCAGAAGAGCTAAAAGCCACTATTAGAGCAACCTGGGCTATCATAACACCTGAGCAGTGCCACAGACTGATCGACTCCATGCCACGCCGCATTGCTGCAGTAATACAGGCCAAAGGAGGCCCAACTAAATACTGAGTGCTGTACATGCTCATACTTTTCATGTTCATACTTTTCAGTTGGCCAACATTTCTATAAATCCTTTGTTTTTATTGGTCTTCAGTAATATTCTAATTTTCTGATATGATGAATTTGAGATTTTCATTTGTTGTCATTTGTAATCATCAAAATTAAACAAAATAAACATCTGAAATATATGAGTTTGTATGTAATGTATGAATATAATATACAAGTTTCACTTTTTAAATGGAATTACTGAAATCAATCTACTTTTTCATGATATTCTAATTTTATGACCAGCACCTGTAGTTTTCTTTTCACCATGTTTCTTTATCCTAGTTATTTGATTATTATTTTGTTGTTGTTTTCTTATTAGTTCCTGTCCTCCAGGTTTTCCTTTTGTTGTCCTCTGCTGCCCTCTTGTGTCCTCTTTCTCTTGCTCTGTTCTCTGTTCAGCTCTCACCTGTTTTCAATTCCCTCATTAGCCCTCTCCCTGTCTCTGTCCCCTTTAAAAGCCCTTCCTCTTCAGTTCCTTTTTGCTGGATCCTCGTCTAACCTCTCGTCATCGTCTGTCTGCCTTCCTCGTCTCTCCCTGGTTCCTAGATTTTGGTTTTCCCCTGATGTCACCTTGGTTCTGGTTCGTTAGTTATTTTTTGTTGGATTTTTTGATTCCTGCCTCAGTGCCTGTGAACCTAATTAAACCACTTAAATTCACCTTTGCCCCCCTCCCTCTCTGCATTTGGGCCCCCCCAAACAAAAAACCTTCTTCCCGACAATTTTTTTCTTAAAATAAGTGCATTTTTTCTTGGGTTAAGAAAGTAAAAAAAAACATCTTGCCAATGGAACAAAAACAATTTACACTTAAAATAAGAAAAAAACAAATTTTCATTGTTTTTAAATTTTAAAATGCCCTATTATCTAATTTTCTTTTCTTTAAAGTAAAAAAAGCTTATTTCTTTTGGGAAACAATCTCATTTTCCTACTCAAATTAGGATAAATAAACGTAATTTTTAAGGGATTTTTTTTCTTATTTTTTGGATCGTTTTTTCCCCGTGGGAAAAATAAAATTTTGTGAAAAAAAGGTTTATTTTGTCATGAAGGGTACAAAGAAAAGGGAAAACCCCTGTTTCTAATGAGACCTAGAGATAACCAATACCTCATCCAGCAACATTTTTTAAAAAATAATAGCATTTTTTTCTTGTGTAAAATGTGTTTTATTGTGCCAATTTTACCATGTAAATAGAGAAATAAAAAAAAATAATGGCTTCAAAAATCAACCCCCCTAAAAAAGTCACCAGCTTTAGACTACTGTGAAAATAATCTATATGAACGATAAAAACCTGTAACAGTCAATCTCTAGAAAAAATGTTTTAAAGCGTTGGACTCTTTATTCTGTATAAAGTCTAAAATGTAATTATTAGGGCACAGAACAAAGTAAATGTTTGTCATATAAGAAGATCTTAAATCTATTCACATTTACTGACTAACATTTAAAAATTCAGACACCTAGGTATCCGTTTTTATTGACTGTTACCTTACCCAATAGCCAGGCACGGCGGCGGAGGTATCATGAATCAGAAGGGCTTTGGAAAATCCTAGAGTACATCTTTAGAAAACATAAAAGCTAAAGCAGAACTGGTTTCTTCACAGTAACCCCAAACATGCCACTAAACTAGAAAAAAGGACTGCTGGAGGTTTAGAGAATGGGAAATGCTCGGCTAAGTGAAAGATAAGCGCTTGATCTAGTTGACATAATATGGGATGATTTGAAACAGGCTCAGCATCTCACATCTCGTAGGTCTCCGTGCTTTTTGTGGATTGATGGTAAGTTGCTAACAATATGGGGTAAAAGACAGCATCTCTACACAGAATCTGTCCTTGATAGCTTTGAAAAGAGACTAACAATGTAGATTTTATATGTAAATGCAGCAGGCCAACTTCTGTCATTCGGTACAGATTAACTGTATTTAATTGTTTCTATTTGGGTTTTTATATTCTAATTTACTTTGGTTAGTTTATTAGCATTTAGCATATAAAGCAAATTTGCCAACTGAGTTAGATTTGAAATGCTGTATTAAAAAAATCAGAGTTGAGTATTGATGGTGATGTTGTCATTAATTTCAAGATTCAAGATTCAAGAGACTTTATTGTCATTCACATCACGTGTTAGATGAGGTAAACGAAATTGAGCGTCACGGCCTCAGTTACATCCGAATATAAAAAAATAATTTATAAAAACTAGCTACAATATCAGATTTTATAAAAACATTTACAGATATATAAAAACAAGAAGTAGAGAATAAAATGTATATTAAAGATAATTTAGCAGTGCAACATTTAAAGTGTCTGAGTGTAGACTGCAAATACAAGTTATTGTTAGGGACAGTTTGAGAGTCTCACAGCTTCTGGTATGAAGCTGTTTCTCAGTCTGGTTGTCCTGCATTTGATGCTCCGCAGCCTCCTCCCTGAGGGTAGCGGGACAAAAAGTGAGTGTGCTGGGTGAGTGGGGTCCTTCATGATGCAGGAGGCCCTTTTCCTGCATCTGGAGGTGTAGATGTCTGTGGTGGTGGGGAGGTTGACTCCTCTGTGCAGCCTTCACTACTCTCTGCAGGCTTTCCTGTCTGCAGCAGAGCAGCTACCGTACCACACGTTGATGCTGGAGCACAGCACGCTCTCCACCACACATCTGTAGAAGGAGATGAGGACTGAGCTCCCCAGTCCTGCACGCTTCAGCCGCCTGAGGAAGTAGAGCCGCTGATTCGCCTTCTTGACCAGAGCGGAAGTGTTGTTGCTCCAGGTGAGGTTGTTGCTCAGGTGCACACCCAAGTACCTGTAGCTGGAGACAACTTCCACCGCAGATCCTCCGACAAGCAGGGGGAGATGGGCGTGTCTGCTCCGTCTGAAGTCCACAATCATCTCCTTCGTTTTTCTTGATGTTGATGCAGAGGTTATTTTCTCTGCACCAGCCCTCCAGGTGTTTCACCTCCTGTCTGTAGCTGGACTCATCACCGTTTGTGATGTTTCCAACCACTGCTGTATCATCTGCAAACTTCACAATATGACAGCCAGGATGGAGAGGAGAGCAGTCATATGTGAGCAGCGTGAACAGGAGGGGACTCAGCACACAGCCCTGTGGAGAGCCAGTGCTGAGGACTGTGGTGGAGGAGGAGATGTTATGGATCTTCACAGACTGCAGCCTGTTGGTCAGGAAGTCCAGGACCCAGTTGCAAAGTGAAATGCTCAGTCCAAGTGAGGAGAGTTTAGTTATTAGGGTCTGAGGATTATCGTATTGAAAGCAGATGTGAAGTCCACAAACAGCAGACGGACGTAGGAGTCCTTCCGCTCCAGGTGGGTGAGAGCAGTGTGGACCACAGAAGAAATGGCATCTTCTGTGGAGCGGTTCTTCCTGTAGGCGTACTGGTGAGGGTCCACAGTGACGTCGATGGAGGCTTTGATGTGGGTCATTACCAGTCTTTCAAAGCACTTTGTGACTATCGGCGTGAGGGCTATTGGCCGATAGTCATTCAGACCCATTACTGTGGAGCTCTTTGGAACCGGGATGATAGTGGCGGTCTTCAGGCAGGTGGGAACAGCCGCTTTAGAAAGGGAGACATTATAAATGTCTGCTAGGACCTCGCAGAGCTGATCAGCACAGTCCCTCAGAACCCGTCCGGGGATGTTGTCCGGGCCAGCAGCTTTTCGCGGGTTGATCCTTTTCAGGGGCCTCCTCACTTCTGCTGGCGTCACACTGAGTGGCACCTCTCCAGGTGGGGGGGCGAGTCTGGTACTGGGTGGAGTGTCATGGTCCTCAAAGCGGGCGTAGAACTCGTTGAGGGCTTCAGGCAGAGAGGGGTCTTTAGCGCATTGGGTGTCACTGGTTTTGTAATCAGTGATGCACTTAATGCCCTTCCACATGCTCCGTGGATTAATGCATGTGGCTTTTATCCAAAGCGACTTGCAAATAAGAATACAATAATGCATCTTATGGCAAACCTAAACCAAAGAAAGGGCCTCTGTTACAGTGTTACAGAGCAGAAATGAAAAACAGGCAAAGAGGGAAGTGCATTAAGAGATTCTCTGAAGAGCTGAGTCTTCAAGAGGTATTTGAAAATAGACATGACGCCCCTTTTTGTCTCTGCTCGGTAAGCTGGTGTCTTACAGCTTGGACAGGCTGTGCTGAAATTGAGTCTTACTTTTGGGATTAATAAATCATTTTGCATTTAATTAAAATCTCTGGTAGTGCTTGATAAGTGATTCCAGCATCATTGAATAGCACATGGAAACGATCGGAGTGTTCAAGCCGTGACAAAGGCCTTGGAGAGGGCATTTGAGAAGGTAGGAGCTGTTGCATTAACCACTTTGAAGGTTAGAATCAGTGATTAGGATTTGATGCAGGAGGATTAAGGTATCCAGGGAGCACAAGGAACAGATGGATAACGTGCTCTTTCTGGCTAAGTGAAAACAAGGGGTGCTGCACTAAAATTAGTGTTGCTTCGGTGTGTAAGTTTGCCAAAAAAATGTCGGACTCCGTAATTTTCTCTGGTCCCCTCCCTGATCTGACCAGTGATGACATGTTTAGCCGCATGTCGTCATTCAATCGCTGGTTTCTAGGTGGTGCCCTGAAAACAACGTGGGCTACATTAATAATTGGCAATCCTTTTGGGGAAAGCCTGGTCTGATTCGGAGAGACGGCATCCATCCCACTTTGGATGGTGCAGCTCTTCTTTCTAGGAATCTGGCCACATTTATTAGTCCTCCAAAACCCCGGCCACCCAGGGTGCAGACCAGGAAGCAGAGTTGTAGTTTAACACACATCTCTGCAACTTCTCTACTGTTACCCACTCTTTACTCCATCCAGACAGTGTCCTTGCCCACGACCAAAATCTAATAAATTAGCAAAGATTCCCAAAGGAGTAAAATCATGATAATCTAATTAAAATCAAAATAACTCCAATTGGGGAAAAAGTTAAAACAATTAAATGCGGTCTGTTTAACATAAGATCGCTTTCCTCTAAAAGTCTACTAGTTAATGACTTGATTTGTGATAATCACATTGACTTGTTTTGCCTTACAGAAACCTGGCTGCAGCAAGAGGATTATGTGAGCATAAATGAGGCAACTCCTTCAAGCTATTTAAATTTTCACATCCCCAGAAGTTCTGGGCGAGGAGGAGGAGTAGCAACAATCTTCGAGTCTGACTTACTGATTACTCCAAAAAAATTA
>NW_024038534.1:0-28454 GCF_016077235.1 Cyprinodon tularosa | reverse complement strand
TAAGGTCATGATTCAAAAGCTTTAGAAAGATCAATAAAGACTGAAGCTCCGTCCTGTTTTTATCAAGTGTTATAATTCTATCATTTACACCTTCGCAGTAGCAGTAATAGTGCTGCTGTGTGTTTCTGAAACCTGATTGATATTTAGAAAGGATTACATTTCAATGGAGGAACTCTTTCAGTTGATCACAAACAAGAGATCCAGAACTTTAGATAAAACACATTTTAAATTGGCCTATAATTAGTTAGAACTGATGGATCGCCTCCTTTAAATTTAAAAGGAAAGATGAATGCAGATTTCCAAATATACGAGATGTCCTTGTTTTCAATTGAACGATTAAACAGAACGAACAGCGGCTCTGATATGAAACCAGCTGCCAGTTTTAGGAAGTTAAGCTCAGTCCAGTCAGGTCGGGGGGGCTTTCTGTGCTCTGATGTTCTGATGTTTATGTACTTTAAATTAAAGGCTCTCTACAAAACATGGAAAATTCTGCAGAAATATTCCTGGTAGTTTCCTCTTTTAAATCAAATAGAGAACCAGATGATAAAAAATGCTGTTAAAACAATTCAAGATTTTAGTTCAATCATAAACTGGGACTGAGTCTTTAATTAGAAATGTTGGAAGAGTCTGAGAATTATTATTATTAAATGACAGAGATTTCAGAGGATCATTGAGTTCTTCAGTGATGATGGACAAAAACAATTCTACTTCGACCTTTTTAATAAGCAAAGTGTATTTATTTCGAAGCCGTCTAAACATGACCAATCACTGGCAGGGACTCTGTCTTGACTTCTCCCATGCTTTATTACACTCATTAATGCTATTTAACAGATCTGGAGAAAACCATAATTTTCTCGCCCCTTTACCCTGAATTTCTTCAAAGCTTAATGTTTATTTATTACTTGCATTAAAATGTAAGGATAAGGTGGACAACCATTGGAGAAGATGTGGACCAAAAGTCTGATTTGTTCATATTCTAGTGACATTAATTAGGATTTTTTTATTTATGGGTATTACTCATGCTTTCACAATTATATAATTTATGTGAGTAGGAATGCTAAAATAACTGTAACATTCAGCCTCAGCACGTTTCATTGCGTAACATGTGAATGTTTTAATGTGAACAAAGGTTCCGTCTGAAAGGTTTAACATCAGACTCTGACAGATAAGACACTACAGTTCAGGAACATGATTTTATTTAAAATGGGCCAAATCAATTCTATTCAAATCATACTGATGGAACCTGCAGCTGTAAACGGATTATTTTCCTAATCCATGTAACCTGCCATCATCCCGTGTTTCTAACAGGTGTAAGGTTGGTGAGTGACCTCAGAGTGAACAGATGATGCTGCTCATAGTGATCCTCAGCGAGCTCAGGATGCAGAGAAACATGGGACATTAGAGGGAACGTTGGCTGCCAACAATTCTGTCCCAGCGTGTGATTGAAGGTGTTGATGCAGCAGCACAGCTGATATTTCTCTCCAGGATGGAGTCACAGCCAAACAGGAACAGACCAGATGAAGCTACTATGAGAAAAAGCAGAGAGAGCAGAACGTTAGAGATTGAACTAACAGATTCTGCAGAGTGGGAGAATAGAGATAGAATGAAGCAGAATGATGAAAAAGGGGTCCCTATGTCCTCCAGCAGTCTAAGCCTATAGCAGCAGAACTATAGAGATAGAATGAAGCAGAGAATGTCCCCCATGTCCTCCAGCAGTTTAAGAATGGATTCTTTTAAATTCAGTGTTAGAGAGTTTTGGGAATGTGCCAAATGTGAAGTTATAAAATCTTGCTTATTTTGAACATGTTGAGTCATCCCAGAATGGCTATTTGGTTAAAAAGGAACTTCGCTCATTTTGAGGGTTGAAGGACAGAGGCTGCTGCTGCATGTCTGAGCATTAATGCAGGGACAGCATAGGAAGACCTGAACAAATCTAACTCCAACATGCTCCCAATCGGTAGAGTTATTAGACAGCATGGGATTAATTTCCACTGTTATGCTGATGATACCCAGCTATATCTGGCTATAATCCAGATGAAGCTAACCCATTACATAGATTACAGGCATGTCTGAAGACATAAAAACCTGGATGACTCTTAACTTTCTGCTTCTGAATGCAGACAAAACAGAAGTTATAGTCTTTGGACCAGAGTCTCTGAAAAAGAAGCTGATTAGTCAGTCACTTCATTTGGATTGGATTAAACTGATTTCAGATAATAAAGTAAAAAATCTTGGTGTTGTTTTTGATCAGGACCTGTCATTTAAATCCCAGATCAAAGAGGTTTCTAGAATTTCCTTCTTTCATCTGAGGAATATTGCAGAAATGAGCAATCTCCTGTCCAGGGTTGATGCTGAGAAACTAGTCCATGCATTTGTTACTTCAAGGCTGGACTATTGTAATTAGTCTGGTCCTAATACTCTGCTGTCCTCGCTCATGTTTAAAGCCCTGGAAAAGTTTCTGTCTGCTAACAGAACTATGAGTCTGCAGGTTTAACAGTGGTGCTCCACACCTGTCCAGGTATCTTGGCTCCGCCTACTCACAGCTGTCTGCTTGTTGTTCTGGTGCTCTCTGATAACACATTGGACCCTCTTTTTGATGGATTGGCGGACATCGTCTTCCGAGAGCGAGACATCATGGGAGTATGGGTTGTCCCAGGTGACCTGGGTACAGATTTTAACCGGTTGTCTTTCTGCGTCCCCTCAGCCCGGGTCAGCTCCGTCCGCAGAGGAACCACCATACCTGGATCCATCCTCTTTAGACCCGCCCTGTCGGGCTCCACCCTGACCGTGTTGCGGCCGTACAGCTTCCTCTCGTACCGTAGCAGCTGCTCCCAGAAACCTACGTTCAGCCGTATGAAGGGACGGCTCTCCTGGACCCACCGGTGGGCCTGGCACAGCGTCACGCCACGGTACCGCATCAGGTACGCCATCACCAAAGCCGGAGAGCGGCTCATCCCGGCGGCGCAGTGCACCAGCGTGCCTCCTGTGTGGTTTCCATTGATACGATCGGCCACATGGTCGAAATGGGCTTCCAGCCGCTCACAGGGCAGATCACAGACGGGGACGCGGAGACACTCCACCCCTGGGTAGGAGGGGAAGGCATGACTCAGCGTGGCATTGACAATCAAGGTGATGCCTTTCTGTGACATCAGAGCAACGTTTAGGGGGGCATCAGCCCCACTGAGGAACAGAGTGGGCGTAACTTGTGAGAGCAACATGTAGGGACTCAGGAGTGACTTGTGAGTCAGTTTCAGGTCAGCTTCAGTCGAGTTTTCAATGCAGTTTCAGATGAGCTGAAGAAGGAAATGATAAAACTTTAGTTGATATGAAACAAAAATCATTCACTAACCATTGATTAAAGGTATTATTAAACATGGCATTAGAGACACAATCATGGTGCCAGAACAGGTGACATCATGTCCCTGCTGAGACAGACGGCTGAGGACAAAGTCAAAGAGGAAGACCGTCCCTCATGCAGGCTACGCTGATCGGAGGTCACTAAAAGTTGGCTCTCGTCGATGTACCAGTTTGCCAAAACAATGTCGGAGAGTGATGACATGTTTAGCCGCATGTCGTCATTCAACCGCTGGTTGTCTAGGTGGTGCCCTGAAAACAACGTGGGCTACATTAATAATTGGCAATCCTTTTGGGGAAAGCCTGGTCTGATTCTGAGAGACGGCATCCATCCCACTTTGGATGGTGCAGCTCTTCTTTCCAGGAATCTGGCCACATTTATTAGTCCTCCAAAACCCTGACCACCCAGGGTGCAGACCAGGAAGCAGAGTTGTAGTTTAACAGACCTCTCTGCAGCTTCTCTACTGTTACCCACTCTTTACTCCACCAAAATCTAAATCAATAGAAATGTCTGTAATTAAGAAAAAAAAGTTAATATAATTAAATGCGGTTTATTATACTTAAAATCTCTATGTTAAAAGGATTTCATTAGTGACTCGATCTTTGATAATCAGATTGATTTATGTTGCTTTACTGAAACCTGGCTGCAGCAACAGGATTATGATTTCATAAATCAGGCATCTCCCTCCATAAACTTCCCACATGCCCACAAACTTCAGGTAAGGAGGAGGAGTAGCAACAATCTCTGATTTGATTTATGAATTAGTCTGCAGCCAGTTCATAGTTACATTTATTTTGAACATTTGTGATCAGGTGGTTTATTAGTTGCAGAATAGTGGTAACACACTCTGCATGAGTTTTAGACTCACTGGAACTCATCAGCAGGTGTAACAGTGGCCTAATGGCGGACGAAACTCATTCCTCCAAATGTGTGCTGTGATAATTATTATTTTTTCTGGACAAAGACCAATGAGCTATGGTGACCAGCCGTCCCTGATTTCCAGGGACAGTCCCCGTTCTGGACCTCCTGTCCCTGGAAATGGCCCTGATTTGACAATTTTATGAATGAGGGGTTAGTGTTGCGTGGAGACTGTTATTATGCTAGAAAGAGAGTGTTAGCGTGCTGCGCGCTGAGACAGCTGTTAGCTAGCTGGTTAGCAGCTGTTAGCGTATAGATGGGGAGCATTAAAACAGACCAGGAAGTTGGTTATCAGCAGCAGTCTCAGCTGCTCTGTGTTTTGGTGGGGGGGTTGATCAGTTCATTTGATCTGAATTAGGCTGATCATTGAGATAAATGTTTGCTTCGTTCCCAGGTTAATAAAAAGAGCTTTGATGTGTTTGTTTTACTAAAGATGAGGAGCAGAAATGTAACATAAACCAAACTAATCAACAGTCAGATCATTGGCTGCAGCTGCAGGAGGGAGGAAATAGACTCGGATCAAATGAACCAGAATCATTGAAAACTCATAATCTGGTTTACTGGTTCTCTAGGATCAACTCGAACTCAGGACCTCTGGAATCAAAGCGCAATGCCCTAACCACTAGACCACCACTCCCCTAATGGTCATCACTCCCCACCACTGCTCATCTTGAGATAGTTAGTTATTGTCAGTAGAGTTATACGTTATTTTATTGTTTTATGTTTGTGATTTATGAACATAGACTTTCTGTCATGATCTGGCCTGTTTGCTCTCCCTTAATTAGTAATTCCTTTCACCTGTCGTTTTCCCTCCCTGCCTCAATTATTATTTATTCCCCTCAGCTGTTTCCTCTGGTTTATATTCAGTTCAACCTGAGCATTCAGGGCCAGATCATTTCTTGTCTTTCTGTTCAGTTTTAGTTCATGGTTCATGTCCTGCATCCTAGCAGCCAGTGGAAAGAGGGTTTTAGTATTTGTCTCGTCTCCTGATCGTCCACTGTTCCTCCCCCGCGGAGTCCTCTGGGTTTTTGGCTCATTATGTGGGGAGGTTCAGTTTTTATCTCAGTAAGCCTGGCTCCAGGGAGGAGACTGGTTCCATATATCCTGTCTCGGCTACTCTCTTCCACTGAGCCTGCCTGTCTGCACCTGATCCTGTCTGCTCATGCATAACCACCTGGTCATGCTTCTGGTCCCAGTCAGACTCTGAACCCTCCTGGGTGCCTGTGGATGCCTGGAAGTCTGGATCCTGCCACCTGTTTCTGTCCCTGTCTGTTCCTGTCTGTTCTGGATCCCTGACCAGGATCGGCTTCCAGCATGTCCTCTGGAACTGCAGCTCTTGGGGCATTCTAGGACTGGACTGTTAAACCAGGTAAGTGACCAACTCAGTTAATCATCTTCTGTCAGATGATCGTGGTCACTTACCTGTGTTTCTCCTGCGGAGTGTCTGTGATTGGGCGGTCCCACGCTCCCCATCCTGCAGTGTCCGCAAGCCACAGCTCCACTTTAGTTTTGTTTGTTTATTTAATAAATGTTTTGAACTTTCCTACTGACTGCCTTTCCTTGAATACTGGGTCCCTCTGTCCTCGGTTCCTGACACTTTCAGGCTTAGATCTACTTTTCTACCACTCAGTTTGAAACTGTGAAAGTTTCTCTTTATAAACAATCAGAGGGAGTAAAAGGAAAACTGAATGAGACAAGATCTGCATGATCTGAGAATAATGGAGGAAGAGATGACCACCTGTTTAATCTACATTTATTACATTATATTTTGTAGCTACAAATATTGTGATGATTAGCATTTTTAGTATTTAATCAGATAACAATAATAATGTTATTAATTATCATCATCATAACATCTATGATTAGATTCTATGTATTTGAAAGGGATTTTATTGTTTTATGTCCCTGTTTTAGATTAGTGTTAGAATGATAGAAGAGGAGGGGAAGAAGATTAAATGAGAGCGGAGGAAAAACGACCACTGATGCAAAAATCAGTTTAAGAGAAGGAAGAAAAATCTACTTAGAAGAGTAAAACAGAGAGCAGACAGGAGTCAGCTAGAAAGAAAAGATGATGAAGGAAGAAGACAGAGAAGACTGAATGACCAGATGGCACTAATAAACACCCTCGAATGATTGATTTGATTAATCTTAGGAAATAGGAGCGGCACATTCCTGGATTTTACACTTGCTTTCTGTTGTTTAAATATTAATAAATATGTAAAAATGAATGAAAGCATCACTGTCCCCGTTTCCTAGTTTTAATTTGATTATATGTATTTATTTTTATCTACGAGCTTGAAATGTCCACATATTAGATTTAAAAAATCTGGTCACCTTACAATGAGCCTATTTAAAATACAATAAATAATACAAAAATACATTCCACATAAGGCAGCCGCTGCCATCTAGCAAACCAAGCCGGCGCCACGTGAGAACGATTCATCACCACAACGCCATGCAGGAAATTAGAAACAGGAGGATGTCGGCTGGAAGGGCTCGTCTAATCCACTCACTCTAGGTTGGGTAGCGGGTGCTGGGTCTGAGCCCGCCGCTGCAACCGCCATCAGAGGCGGACGAAAAGTCTGCTCACTCCGGCTGCTCTCCATTGTCGTAGTTCAATTAAATTTCAATTCAGTTTATTTCTATAGCTCCAATTCACATCATGTCATCTCAGGTCACTTTCCAGTTCACCAGATCATCCAGTCAGATTGATTCAAAGTTTTCTATCTAAGGAAAACCAGCTGATTGCATCGACTCATTGACTCTTCAGCAATCCCTCACACTAAGCATGCTTGTAGCGACAGTGGAGAGGAAAAACTCCCTTTGAACAGGAAGAAACCTCCAGCAGAACCAGGCTCAGTGTGAGCAGCCATCTGCTGAGGCCCACTGGGGTTCAAGGAGACAGAAGCAGACATAGAAAAAGAAGCATAGATACAAAAGGCAACTGTCAACCAGCTCCACAGGTGGCCCCGTCCAGGAAACACACAGCCAGGCAGACGAGCTCCGAGCCAGCTCCCATGTCAGAGGATGAAGAGAGCACATCCAGTTAGTCACAGTCAGAGAAACAGGACCACACTGGAAAACAGGCCAAGCTCCAACATCTAGAAACAAAGGTGTTGATGGCAGCAGCACAGCTGATAGCTCAGGATAATCTGAGGCTGAAACAATTAGAAGGCCCTTATGTGAAATCTGTAACCAAAGACAATGTCAGCGGGTGATCACCTCTCAGAAAAGAAAATACAAAACAATAATATATATATATTAGGGATGGGACGATTTATGAAAACCGTCAGAATCGTTCGGTTCGACTGTCTCGGTTCGGTTCGCGTGTGTTGCGTTCGGTTCATGCGCTGCTCCTTTTTCTCATAGGCGAAGCGATTACACTCCAGAGCAGAAGGTGGCGGTACTGCGACCAAAGCCAACCACCAGTAGTAAACAAGAAGAAGAAGAAGCGAAGCAGCGTAGCCGGGTGTAGCAGAAAAAAATCAGTTGTTGTGGAGAATTGTGTGGGTATGGCGAGTGGGAAAGAACAGGAGTTGGAAGACGCGCCAGCAGCACTTTATAGGTCTGCTGTATGGGACCACTTTGCATTTAGAGTGACCTACGATGACGGCGGAAAGAAAGCTGGGGATAAAAGTGCAACAGTGTGCGAGCATTGTGCAACACGTTTTATGCTAACAGCAACACGACCAACATGTCAGGCTAACCCTGAAATCCCTCATACTCCGTCAGCGCTCCGCCCCGCTGCGCTCCAGACCGGCTGCTCAAAGCAAAGCCTGCAGCCTCCACTGTGGCTCCTGTCCGCTCCGCTCTGAGTTCCTTGGAGATGGTAGAGGGCATGCGCCAGATGATTAAATTCAAAGCAGCAAAACATGCGGAAATGATCCAGGGTTTCCACAGATCATTAATAATAATTACAATTCATTATTTTTTGGGGGATTTTTTCATTAATTTCATAAATTTTTATGGGATTTCGGTGTAACAATCAACATGTATCGAATCGAACCGAAAACCGTGACCAGAAACCGAGAATCGAACCGAACCGTGGATTTTGTGAATCGTTCCACCCCTAATATATATATATATATATATATATATATATATATATATATATATATATATAAATATATATATATATATTATTGTAAATGTTCGAGGACGCTGAAGCTTGTTCCATGACTCTGTATTTCCAAAGCATAACCTGTGACATCAAACATATCATCCTGGACAGAAACAATAATAAACCAACAAGCCTCTTTGTTCTGTAATCTCTCTTGTTTTTTTTTCTTCTACTTCTCTCAGCTCTTTCTTTTTTAAACTTTTTTACAAATTGAAGCTTTAGGTTTAAAAACGGCTCCTCCTGATCTGGATCTCCCTACATCAGTCCATTCTATTAGGAGTAATAGAAAAGCAAGGCTCAGTTTCAGGCTACTCTTTCAGAAAGAGGAGGACTTCCAGTCCCGCATCTCAGATGGTACAATATGGCCGCCCAGCTAACATCAGCTACTCATTGCTTTAATCTGAGGATGCCTCCAGCTTGGGTTGACATCCTACAGCAATCTGCTCCAGATTTCCCCTTAAACACATTTCTATATTATTCTGATATCAGGACACTAAAAAAACTACAAAGAATCTTTTCTTAAAAAGTATAATTATAATTTGGCGTTCAGCAGATAAACATGTAGGCGACCTTCCAGAGATATCAGCATATATGGGGTGATGAAAAGTTCCCCCAGGGAAAAATGATGGAGCATTTAAACTATGGGAAACCAAAGGCGTTCAGAAAAGGAAAGATCTATTTAATGATGGCAGGTTGCTTACTTTCCATCACTTATTTACACTGCTTCATTAGAGTTAGATAATAAAAGGGAAAGGTTTTCTATCAGTGTTCTACAATTAGAGAAGTTTTTCTCAAAAGATTCAGCAATAGTTATACGCTTGGAGAAGAGACACCTTTGAACATATAGATGAAGAAGTCTGGAATCAGTCATGTTTAAAAGCACAAAAACAAACAATTAATACATGATTTAAACTTCTGCAATATAAATGTCTGATGAGAACCTATATAACACCAGTTAGGCTTCATCATATGTCCAGATATATTCCAGATACTAAATGTTTATCTGAAAAAGGAACTCTTCTCCATTGTTTGTGGAAAGGATGTTTTTAGGTGTCTATCTGAATGCTTAAAGTAAAATTCCCATTAGAGGTTGTGAAACATGCATGTTTCCAAGCAATACCAGGCTTCGTCCATATAAGACTGAAACTCACTGCGGATCCAGACATTTGAATTGAGAAAGCTTCCTGGAGAGGTGGAGAAACGTCTTCAAATCTTGGAAAACAAGTCCAGTGGATATTTTTTGAACTTTAACGGAATGACTATGACCTGGATGACTGAGAATCTTCATCACCAGATTACCATCCTGCCTTCAAAGATTATTTCTCTGTGGGAGCCGCTCAGACCCCCACATACTGGCGCTGCGCTGTCACTGGGAATCCCCAGCAGCAGCTGCCTCAGGCCCGCTCGCCTCTCCAGGGTTTTCCCCTCCTGTTGGTGGCGGCTGGAAGTAGATGTTAGCGTTTTTCAGGTCTGTGCTACAAACTGCAGGCAGCAGGATAATAAAAGCCAACATATTCTGCCGGCAGGTTTCTACATTTGAAGTTAATTTAGGCGTTAATAAACTGTTTCAGAGGAGTGATCATAGCGCTCTGCATCAGCAGTGCTGCGTCTGACTCCCTGCCAGCTCTGTGCGACATGCTGCTTCAGCTGCTCTAGACGCGCTGCAGACAGGATGCACTTTCATGTGTTTTGAAGGTGTGGTTTGGAGGGGTGGTGAGTCAACCTTCAGTTAATTCTGTACAGTTATGCACTCAATACTTGGTGGGGAATCCTTTAGCAGACATGAATGCTTCAATGCGGTGTAGCATTGAGGCTATCAGCCTGCTGAGGTGTTATGGAGGCCCAGGATGCTTCCATAGCATTTAGCCTTTAGCACATCCACAGTGTTGGGTCTTCTGTCTCTCAACTTTCTCTTTACAATATCCCACAGATTCTCTATGGGGTTCAGGTCAGGAGGTTGGCAGGCCATTGAGCCCAGTGATGGTCAGTGAACCATTTACAAGTGGTTTCAGCTTGGTGAGTGGGTACCAGGTGGTGCTGAAAAATGAAATCTTCATCTCCATAAAGCTTTTCAGCAGATGGAAGCATGAAGTGCTCCAAAATCTCCTGATAGCTGCATTGACCCTGGCCTTGATAAAACCCAGTGGACCAACACCAGCAGCTGACATGGCGCCCCAGACCATCACTGACTGAGGCTACTGACCCTGGACTTCTGGCATTTTGGCGTTTCCTTCTCCCCAGTCTGACTCCAGACTCTGGCTCCTTGATTTCCAGATGACATGAAAAACTGAGCACCAGTCCAGAGCTGCTTCTCTGTAGCCCAGGTCAGGCGCCTCTGCTGCTGTTTCTGGTTCTAAAGTGGCTGACCTGGGGAATGCGGCACCTGTAGCCCATTTCCTGCACACGCCTGTGCACGGTGGCCCTGGATGTTTCTACTCCAGACTCAGTCCACTACTTCAGGTCCCCTAAGGTCTGGAATCGAACCTTCTCCACTATCTTCCTCAGGGTCCGCTCACCTCTTCTGGTTGTGCAGCGTTTTCTGCCACTTTTTCCTTCCCACTGAGGTGCCTTGATGCAGCAGCACTCTGGGAACAGCCTATTGGTTCAGAAACATCTCTCTGTGTCATAGCCTCTGGCTTTAGGGGGTCAATGATGCCTTCTGGACAGCAGGCAGGTCGGCCGTCTGACCCATGATGGGGGTTCTGACTGATGAACCAGGCTGGGAGTTTTAAAGGCCTCAGGAATGTTTTTCAGGTGTTTAGAGTTCATTTGTTGATTCAGATGATTAGGTGCATAGCTCCTTTAGAGACCTTTATCAGGATATGCTAATTTTGTGAGATGGGAATTTGGGGTTTTCATGAGCTGGATGCCAGAATCATCCGTATGAAGACAATAAAAGACCTGAAGACTTGCAGGTGAATTAATTTCTTCCCATGTTATGGAGCCCACTGCTCCCCGGGCGCCGCCCGGTGGCAGCCCACTGCTCCCCGGGCGCCGCAGGGTGGCAGCCCACTGCTCCCCGGGCGCCGCAGGGTGGCAGCCCACTGCTCCCCGGGCGCCGCAGGGTGGCAGCCCACTGCTCCCCGGGCGCCGCAGGGTGGCAGCCCACTGCTCCCCGGGCGCCGCAGGGTGGCAGCCCACTGCTCCCCGGGCGCCGCCCGGTGGCAGCCCACTGCTCCCCGGGCGCCGCAGGGTGGCAGCCCACTGCTCCCCGGGCGCCGCCCGGTGGCAGCCCACTGCTCCCCGGGCGCCGCAGGGTGGCAGCCCACTGCTCCCCGGGCGCCGCCCGGTGGCAGCCCACTGCTCCCCGGGCGCCGCAGGGTGGCAGCCCACTGCTCCCCGGGCGCCGCAGGGTGGCAGCCCACTGCTCCCCGGGCGCCGCCCACACAGGGAGCCCACGGAGCATAAAAATATTGAACATGTGTTTGTTGAGATCAAAGTTATTCTGATTTAGTGAGTTCAACAGAAAGGGTCCTGCTCCGGCCCCCACATGGCAGACTGGGGGGTTTAAACCAGGTTCCTACATCCTCTGCTGAACTCCACCTCTCTAGTCCAGGCTGCTGTGGTTTCTCTCTCCCTTTAGAGGCCGAGTCATTACTCCCAAGAGAATTGCTGAAGGTCTAGTCCAAGTCCCATGGTTTAAATTACAGACACAGTCCCTGAATTATTGACGACATGACCAAATGAACGACTCGGACCGCTGTTCCATTTTGAACGAGTGCATCGTGTCCTTTCAGGTAGAGCCAGTCAGGCAGCATTATAGTCGAGGTCACCTGACCTGAGACCAAGTCAAGGCCAAAAACCAGAGGGTATCAGGATCATATCAAGTCTTTCCAGAGGAAAAGCAGCATCCAAGTCTTTGTGTCACAATGAAACTAGAAACATAATCTAATCAGATCCACAATCCAGATTACAGCACATTAAACACTCAGAGCTAAAACTAATGCACCTTTCTTCTAACAGTCATCATTAAAGTCAGTTTTAATTAAATGCTTGAATAAAATTCTGTCATTTGTTTAAAATAACATCATGTTTGTTTCCTTTAATAAATTGAATAATGGAAGTCAGATCAGCTCCAGACCTAAATCATTACGACCTTCCTCCGTCTGCAGCATGTGGCCAGAATATGTCATCAAAATATGATTTACATGAAAAACAGGAAACATTTATCAGTAATAAACGATTCTGTCTATTTGGATCTAAAAATCAAAGTTGGATATTCATGTAATTTGTGGCCCTTTTGGCTTTCCGTACCTGCTGCAGTACAGATCCTACCTGTGAGACACGTCTGTCCAGAACCTGTCCTCTAGAAAAAAAATCTTTCCATTCAGTTGTCCATAAAAAATATTAAATGAGCTTAAAATTTAAATGATAGTTTTTAACATCAGCAAAAGAAATCAAAGATATTAAACACAATTTAGGACATTTTTAAAACTCTGGTCCTTAATGTCTGAGTACAACCATCAAAAGACTCTTCTCTACTATGGCCAAGTCCGACTCAGGCCCTGGTCCCGGTCAGCTCTGGTCCAGGTGAGGTCCGGTTCAGGTCTGGTCCAGGTGAGGCCCGGGTCAGGCCCTGGTCCCGCTCAGGTCTGGTCCAAGAGAGGTCCGGTTCAGGTCTGGTCCCGGTCAGCTCTGGTCCAGGTGAGGTCCGGTTCAGGTCTGGTCCAAGAGAGGTCCGGTTCAGGTCTGGTCCCGGTCAGGCCCTGGTCCCGGTCAGGTCTGGTCCAGGTGAGGCCCGGGTCAGGCCCTGGTCCCGCTCAGGTCTGGTCCAAGAGAGGTCCGGTTCAGGTCTGGTCCCGGTCAGCTCTGGTCCAGGTGAGGTCCGGTTCAGGTCTGGTCCCGGTCAGGCCCTGGTCCCGGTCAGGTCTGGTCCAGGCGAGGTGAATCAGCTCCACGCTGCTTTCTGGAGGAGGCGGGGAAACGGGTCGGTACCAGCAGGGCCCGCTCTAATCGGGGCTCTGAACATGTTTAAACTGCTTTAAATCCAGAACCTTCAGGTCCTGACCCGGTTCACCAGTACTCCGTGGTGAATAATGATGGAAGCTGTGAAAAGCAGCGCCCCCTGCAGTCTGAGGGAGGAACTGAGGGAGGATTGTTCTAAGTGGAGAATAAAAAGCAGATTTACCTGCTGATGGTCCTGATCCAGACGGGAATGAAACCAACAGAGAAGCATGTAGGGAGAGGTTGGTTCTGGATCAGCTGCCACTCAGCTGCCACTGCTATTTATAGATAACCGGGGGGGTCTCCTATTTCACATGGTGGAAAGAACTGCTGGTTTTCAATCTCTGTCATTAACTGAAGGCAGATGAAAGGAGATGAAACGTTTCTGGGAATCAGAAGTTAGTTTGGAAAATAAAGTCAGCAGGTTGGAGAAGGAAGAACAGCAGCAGCTGGTTATTAGTTCAGGTGTTAATAATAAAACATAACCAAAGGTGTTTGATAGTAAATGGATTAAATGATTATATCGATATCTTAAAAAATGTAGTAAAATTGATCGATATAAGGGACAATAGGAGGATTTAGTTTAATAAATTAAGAATAAAAAATATACAAAAGTTTAAGATGCTGATTATAAATAAATAGTAATTCTATCAGATGAAGATCACCGATCAGCTGGTAGGGCGGGTGCAGCGGGGGCCAATGATTGGCCAGACTGTCAGTGAAAGGAGGCGTTGGAGCTGCTTCCATAGGGAGAAGATTATTAGTTGAAGAATAACAGACCAAAATAAACTGGAGGAAGTGTTAGGATTCCAGTCTGTGTAGTTTGTTTCTGTGTTTGTCTTCCTTCATCCACCAGGAGGCGCCTGGTCCTGGTCCACCTCCTCTCACACCTGTGGATGGTTACCTCATTACCAGAGTGCTCTTACGCTGCTACCTGCCACTACCTCGATGCCAGAGTCTTTGCCAGTTTAGGGAACTCTAGCCAAGCTGAGTTTTTTTCTCCCTGAGTTTTAACCTCGTTGTTTTGTCTTTGCCTCTGGGCAGGAGGTCATCCTGCAAACTGGATGTTTCGGACCTTCTCTCCCCTGGAAGGATTCTCTGAGCACCAAACTGAGTTCAGGATTCAAGTTTGTGGTTCTGATCAACTTTTCCCCCCAAAGATCGTTTGGGCTTCTCTCTGAGCAGGGGATCCATCTCCACAGCAACCCGTTCAAGTACCGCAGGAAATCTAAGTGTCAGTCAGCCTCTCCGTTCTCCAACTAACAACCGCATTCTGGGTAAACCCTGTCCGCCCTCCATCGAAAAAGACAAACACTGGAACACCCCCACACCGACTGGAGTCAAAGTGTCAACCATTTTCTGGAAACATGAGTCAGCAACCTATTTCTCCTCTTCAAGTTCAAGATTCAAATTTCCCACTGAGCCTGAACTAACCGCAGTGTCTTCCCCTCACCTTCCAGTTCCGGTTGAACAGTGTTCAGAGCAACACTGAGTTCATCTCAATAAACCTGTTAAACTTCCCCTGGTCTCTCTGTTTGGTTTACTGCATGTGGGTCAGATCTCAGTTAAATCATAACAGGAAATTATTTATGGTTGTTTTAAAAGTAATGATTATCTAAGATGGTGAATAATTAACACTTTTGATATTTTTGCTTTTCAAAAACCTGAAATTCACTCAGACACATGTAGTGAAATCACCATTTTATATTAACTCACACAGAAATGCCTAAAGCATCAATAAGTCAGCTATTGTTTTAATTATATTTTCAGAATATTTAATGAGGTTTCAAAAGAATTAAAATTTTCTGAAAATTACTGCAAGAATTCAGGCTTTAAAAGGTTAAAAGTCCCATTCTCAATTTAATTAAAATTCAGTTACAGGCATCTTTCTAAATTCCTAAAACCTCAAAGCTTCATTTAGTTTAAAATTCTGCCTTAAGTTAATAATCGTTTAGTTTCCACAGAAGATGCTAACGTCTGTTTGGTTTCTGCGTCAGAAAGAAAGATTAACTAATTATTTTATTACTGGCAGAACAGAAAATCAATAGAAACTCGAAGCTAAACCAGACAGAATCATCCGGAGCTGCAGTTTCCCGCAGCACCTGAACGCCTCACCCAGGACTTCCGGATTAAAGTTGTGACGACCCGGCGATCCGGTTTCCGAGAGACGCAGAAGATATTGGCGGGAGATTTGAAGAAGCAGATTGCAACCAGCTGAGTGGAGCGACGGGCCGTAGTTCTGATGAATGGCGTTCTGATATGGAGATACGGCAAAATGACAAGGAAGAAATTATGGTTGGAAGTTATTTCTGAAGAACAAAGTAACAGAAGGAAAAATGCTAAACAGATTAAAGCTAATGCTAATGATAGCCGTAGCTACGAGGAAAGAAAACAGGAAGAATGGAAAACTATAATTAGCAGCAAACAGGGACATTTTCATCCTGTTCTAATCACTAAAGCAACAGAAAAGGAAATAGGAATAAATAAATATGTTAAACTGTTAAATAACAGAAGAATCTGGATCTCAGCAGTAAGTTAAAAACAAGAAATGATGTTAAAAATGAAGGAGAAAAAATTAAAGTAAACATCCCCGAATGGCAGCTAGATGAAGAGGAGGCGTTTCAAACGTCCTTTAGAAACATCCATGGAGGAAATGAAGAAAATAAAAGGTGTGAAAGTTACAGAGGCTAAAGACTCCAAACAAACAGAGATGGTATTAAAACAGATAGCAGGAATAATAATGACCTCCAGAGGTGAAAACTGGATGGATAAAGTATAAAGTTAGGGAATTTATTCCTCAACCTTAAGATGCTTTAAATGCCAAAGGATGGGACACACAGTGCATCAGTGTAATGTGGGAGAACACGAGTAAGGCAAATGAATAAGGAAGCTAAACTAAAATGCTGTAATTGTGAGGAGAGCAAAGTGCTGCTAATGTGAGGTTCAGAAACAAGCTAAAGAAGTGCAGAAATATAAAATGTTAAAGTGTCATTCAGAGGCTGGAGGAAAGGTTGGTGCCTTGGAACAAAACAGAATATGAATTAAATGATGGAACGAGGCAGGAGTACCCAGAGAATACACACAAGGAGAGAAAGAACACAGGTTCACAGCAGACATGTAGCCATGAGGGCATCATGGAAGAAAGTTCACTGACTGCAGAAAATAAGGCCTTTATAGCTTTAATATGCAAAGTCATCAAAGTCACATCATGTTCCAGTTATAGAAGCTGCCCTAGAGTTTCTAGATATCACAGACATTAAAGATGAAGATATTCATGCAATGCTAAGCATCAACAACGATGGAGGGTCTAATTAAACTTAGAACCGTTCTCCAGTTCTTCCAATGGAACGATAGAAGTTTGATTGGAAATGGACAAGAGCTTAAAAAGTATTTAATAGATTCTGAAGTTAAATCTGATGTTATTTATGTAGGAGAAACACTAAAACCTCACCTTGATTTTATTCTACCTGGATATGAATCTGTTGGGGGGGGGGGCGGGGGGGCAACATTTGTAAGGGAAGGAATAATTTCCAATGTTTTAATGAACAGAATAGCCTTTGAAGATTTAATAGATGTTAGAAAACTAGAATGTTTAAATAATGGAAAAGGGACTAGAATAGATATTCATTCTAACACGATCACATGCATAGATCTGACTATACTATCAGACAGTCTGGCAGGTTCATGTGAGCAGAATGAGGAGGAAAGCAGTGATAATTATCCGATAATACTAACTGGGAATGTTAGAATAGATGTACAAGAAAAGCCTATTTAGAAGAAATAGAAGTTTGAAAAAGCAGATTGGGAAAAAATTAAAGAAATATGTAAAAAATCAGTAGAATCAATTTCAATAAAGGAAGATATGGAGGAATGTTCTTCTAAAAGTGGTGGAACGATGAATGTAGAAAAGCAATTAAAGAACCTAATAAAGCATTTAGAAAGTTAAAGAAAAATCTGAGTCAAGAAAATTTGATTAACTATCAGAGGAAAAAAACACGTAGAGTTATAAAGAACAGAGAAACACATGGAGAAGTTATTGATCTACAATAGGAGGTGAAGTTAAAATAGGAGAGGTTTGATACTGTTAAAGAAAATGAGTGAAACTAAAAGATTTGATATATGGAATATGGATATGTTAGGCTTATTAAATGTTACCATTTAATAAGCCTGGGAAAAATCCTAACAACGGTGGAAATCATAGATCTATCGGCCTAACATCGTATTTCTGTACAAAAATAATACTAAAAAGACTAAAAGAAACAAGGAATCTCTGCAGCATGTCAGAAAAGGACGTTCTACCATAGATGCTGAAAGTTAGAAATTAGATGAAAAAAGCTTTTGAATGAAAGAAATAATGAACATTGTTTTCTTAGACATAGAAAAGGCTCATGATTCAATGTGGCGGAAGGATTATTAATTTAAATATGATGGGAATTAGAGGTAGATTCTATAATCAGGTTCTAGATTTTCTAACAGAAACTTTAGAGATAAAGTAGGATCTAAAGTCTTAGAACAATTTGAAATAAATAATGGAATTCCACAAGGCAGTGTCATTAGCCCAGTATTATTTAATGTAATGATTAATTATATTTTAATGAAAGTAGATAGAAGGATTGGATCAGCTTTATATGCTGATGATGGCGCCGTTTGGACAAAATAGTAGAAATAGAATCAAGGAGGAAATGAGAGAAATTGAAAAATGGTGATGAATGGGGCTTTAAGATCCGACACGTATATGTTGTAATATGATATGTAGAAAAAAGAACAAGATAAGCAGAATTTGGAATTATATGGTCACAAAATGGAGACAGGAAGTCATTTTAAATATTCTGTAAATGGTTGGATGAAAAAGAAACATGGAGAACACATTTAGAAAAAATAGAGACGAAATGTAAGAAAATCCTAAATCTGATGAGAGCAAAAACAGGAAAAGATGGAGAGAAAGTAAACAATCAGTCCTGCATATTTATAAGGTTTGATGAGATCAATCATAGATGATGGGTGATTATATATGATAGATTATATATAGAGCAGCATTAAAATAAACACATTTAATGAAAATAGAGGAATTAATAAAGCAATGAGAACAACAGCAACTAAAGCAGCAGGGAGAGATAGAAGAAATGCCTTTAGATTGAAGCTTATGGTTGCATATTAGTGTCGTTCACAGGGATGTGGAAATGAAAATATAGCTAAACGTGTTTTAAAGGTTTTGGATGGATAATAAAAGATCAATCAGAAGAATATAAAATAGAAAATATAAGGTTTAATTCACCTAAACTTATAAATTATATCCATATTTGGTTATTTCCAGATATCGAGATAGATTTTAATATAATGGGATTAAAAAAAGAGCAGGTAGACAGAAGGAGATGGCAACTGGCAAATCAATATATAAGAACTAAATATTACAGCTGTTTAGATTTATATAGAGATGATCAAGGAAATGTAGCTAAAGGAATATCCATTCCACTGATGGAGGTAAACATGGAGGAGATGACCTGATTATTTCAGTATAAACAGCAGAAATGATGCAATAATTATAGCATTACAAAAGATAGAGGAAATAAAACCAGAGCGGTTTGTTGGGTTGATTCTTTGGAAAACTTTACAGAATCCAACATTTAAAATCAGAAAAAGAAAATTTATTATTAGAAATACAACAAAGTTTATTCAGAAAACAAAAACTTTTATATAAAAAACATCCTGTATGGGAAAAGAGAAGCTAAGATAATAATTAAAAAAGAAATGAAAGAAAAATAGCGGAATAGATGGAAGATGGATAAAAGAGGAAGAGATGATTATAATGTACAGAAATCTATTGATGCCAAAAGTTTGGTTAGAAAGAAGAGAGGAAAATATTTTAACAAAGCTAAGATTTAATCAGAATGGGTTTAATTAAACATTTTATTAAAGAAAAGATGAATATATAGAATGTAAAGTAATAGAAAATGTAGAACATATTTGATTATATTGTAGGAAATACGATGAAGAAAGGATAAGATTAAAACCAAAAACAAGAAAAATAGGAAGGGAATGACATTTAAAACGATTAATGGGAACAACAAGAGATAAAAGAAACACAGAAAACGGCTTAAAATGCAGGATTATAAGATTTAAAGCAATATGTATAGATGGATGGATGTATATTTGGGTATATATGTAGATATATAGATATGTAGAGATAGATATAAAGTAATGATCCCATTGATATGGCCCGTGCTACATACTCCGCTACAGTAGGTGGCGATATGCACCTAAAAGTTAAGGTTGCAATCTGCCATTCAGGGGCGGAGCTAGACGGGGGGGGGGGGGCAGAGGTGTCCATGGCCACCCTTAGCCCATCATTGCCCCAACCCCCCCCCCCCCCCCCCCCTGTGGCCCCCCCATCATTTATTCCCTCTGAAACAGACGGCGGCAGCAGTAACACTATCAGAGGAATGTTTAAACTTATTAAACATTTACATTTTTCATATATTAATATTTACTTGACAACTAAAACGCTGCGGTTAATTATTCACATCTAGATACTAACATTATAGATGATATGAACAGAATTCATGCTCTTTTAAGAACCTCATTTTGTGTTATATGGAGTAAAGAGAAAATTATGTCTCTGTAAATCAATAAGGAGTTTTCAGTGAAATTATAGATAAATAACTTTAATAATAAGTTAAAATCCATCTAATGTAGATATTAGTACATGTCATATTAATGTTATGCAGAACAATTTGATAAAAGTAGGTAAGTAATGACAAAGGAAAAGATGTTTGCATCAGATATTTTGTACCTTTTTATTTAGGCAGCATGGATGTTTAAATATATGCATCTATTTGTAATTAAAGGAAAACAGTAGAAACATTTAGTTTGTCTTTATTTATAAAATCTGGATGTGGAGCTCGTTCCTGCTGGAACAGAGCAGATGGACCCTTCGGTTCTGGCGCCTGTCACTTTCAGCCCCCCCCCCAGTTTACATTGTTTTTTTTCTGGCTACGCCTCTGCTGCCATTAAAGAAGAAGAAGAAGCACGGGTTTCCTACAGCGGCTCCAGCACCTGAACGCATCACCCAGCCCTTGCGATGACGGGGAGCAGCGGTTCCGGTTCTGTAGTGATGCTGAGATGGAGCCTCATTGAACGTTTGGCCAAATAGCTTCAATAATCCTCACAGTTCATGAAGCTTCAGGTGAACATGTCGCCACCTGCTGGTGGACTGCAGAACTACAGTTAGTAATAGAATATGGGATTTATTTTGTAAGTTGTTTTTTTTTTAAGTGTAAAATTTCTTAGAACAATCATTTAAGGTTCAGTTTTTCATCCATTTTAGTGAAATAAAGTCAAGCTGACAGTGAAAGTGTGCAGATTGGGCAATGATGAACAAAATTAAAGCTGTTAGTCATTTTATTCAAACATGACAGTTTTTCCAGTTTTTGGTTTTAATTGGGTTGGAAGTTATGTTCAACCAATCTTTGGCTAAACCGACCTAATTCTGCAGCGTTTTTATCCAATCTATATTTTAACTAGAGCAAAACAATGAAAATTAGTTACATCAGACAAAATAATTTAGTTTAATAGCAACTTTAAAAGTTAAAGGCAGGTCTTCAACCATCAACCTCTAGAGGGGAAGCCTGTGTCTCTCAGATGACGCCACTAATGTTGTCGTCTGATGAGTGGAGGAAATACTACTTCATTTGATCATCATATTGTTTGATATAACAAAATAGTTTTAAGCAACTAGATTGGTTGTTTTTCCAACCAATCTATTCTTAGAATCTATCCAAACTCTATCCAGCTGACAGCATCTCTCCTCCAAACTCCATCATCCTGACTGAACACTGAGGCTGTTTAGATGCCTGTCAAGATTCTTGCGCTTTCTGAACCATTTTCTGAAGCGGTCACATGGTATCGCGGTAGCGAGGCCTCGGACGTCATCAATTTTGGCCCCTCCCCTAAACGAATCACGCCTCGACACGCGCTGCGTTACTGGACACGCGCCTCGCTCATCTCATGACATCATTCCGTTTGTGACCAGAGGGGGGCAGCAGGCGGCCATTAAACACGAAGATCTTTTTTTAACAAAACATTTATTGAACAATGATTTAACAACAATCAGTAAAAAAAAAATAAAAAATAGGTTGACAACACATTATTATAATCACAGCTTGTTATATTTTAGTTCATCATCATTGGAAATGGTGAACAAAACACTATTAAAACCCAACAGTTGTAAAAAAAAAAAAAAAAAAAAAAAAACTTTAAATCCCAAGAAGAAGAAGAAGAAGAAGGCGAAAGCGGCGGCGGCGGCAGCAGGCCCCATCAGAAGCTCCTCCCCCCACCGTGGCTACAGCAATGGAGACGAGTCACAGCGGTGGCAGATGGTCGTTTGGTGCATGGCGCGTGTTTTGAAGCTGCTCTGCTTGTGGAGAAATGTCCTGGGCCGTGAGTAGTGAGGAAACAGGAAGCGATTCTTGTGGGATGGAAGAGGGAAATAGTGACAATGAAGGTGATTGGAAGATAGCAACATCAAAAAATGAGAAAAAGCTGAAAAAGCAGAGATCAGTTGAAGGGGAATCTAGTTCAGAACAATCAGTGATGATTGATCCATACATTCCAAAGCAAAACTAAATGAGTACAAAGTCATATTTAGAGTCGTTAATCAGGCAGACTCTTTATCAGGCAGACTCTTTTACTGATTGGAATCCGGTTCACTGAACAAAAGCCAAAAATAAACTAGTAGGAGAAGTCAGAGGTGCCAGAATCCTGTACAGTGGAGACCTGCTAATTAACTGCAGAGACAGCGCCCAGCAAGGCAAAACAATACGGATCAACAAGGTGGAGGGAAAAGAGTTCAGTGGAGAACAAGAAGATCAGCAGGGGAGTCATTGGAGGAATTCCTCTAAGAGTTTCTGAAAAAGAGATTCTAGAAAACATAAGCGGTGCAAAAATAAAAGAAGTAAAACGATTAAAAACAACAAGAAACGGAGAAAGATCTGACAGTTTATCAGTATTAATTAAATTAGAGGAAGATCAATTACCAAGCAAAGTATTCATCGGTTACATCAGCTATAATGTTAATAATCCTCCACCTTTGAGATGCTTCAAATGCCAAAAACTCAGACACATAGCAGCAGTTTGTAAAGGGAAACAGAGGCGTGGAAGGACTGCAGGAGAACATGAATATGGAAAAGAAGCTCAATGGAGAACAGCAGTATGGAGAACATCCTGCTGCTTATCACGGCTGTGAAGCAGCAAAAGGTCTGAGGAAATAAAATAATGAAATTTGAGCTCGGAATAACCTACACTGAAGCTGCTAGAAGGATCCCATCTCAGTCAGGGAAAAACAAACCTACAGTTCAACACACAGCAAATTCCAAACCTCTAGAGAAATGTCCAAAAACTGAAGAAGACTCACTAATTGTTAAAAAGACAAATTTTGTTCTATTCATGGTGGAAGTGATTAACTGTAGCACAGACGACAAGAAAAAACGGGGGGAAAAATCAAAATAATAGTGAAGGCTGCAGAAAATTATCTGGACGTTAAAGATTTAAACTGGGAGATGGTTGGAAGCATGATGGGAGGACCGATGGGACCATCAGAAACTGGCAGAGTGACGATGAAGAAATTCCTTTAAGAAGTTTAATTTGCTCTGATTCAAGCTCATCGTTATATTCAATTAAAAATAATCATTCCAATAGTAGACCAGACCTTCTATTGGAGATTCAGTTAATACTTTATAGAATTCAGACCATGGGATTAATTGTCATTTTTACATGGGTTCCATCTCATATAGGAGTAATAGGTAATGAATTGGCAGACAGATATGCAAAACAAGCTTCAAAAAACAGTTACATTGAGATACTGATTCCATTTAGTAAAGAGGAGATAAAATCTATTATAAAACAAAAGGTTAAGGAAAGATGGCAGAAGCAGTGGGAGGAGGAAAGAACTAATAGATGGCTTTATAGCATTCAAAGGAAAGTTATGAGGGGAACAGGAAGAAGTAGAAAAGAAGAAAATATCATATCCAGGTTACGTTTTGGTCATACAGGTTTAAACAGTACATTATTTATAATGGGAAGACATCCATCAGGAAATTGGGAATTTTGTTTTCAAGAAGAGACAGTAGAACATGTTTTGTTGTTTTGTCCAAAGTACTCTGAGGAGAGAAGGAAATTAGAATATCGACTTCTAAAGAATAAGCTACAATTAAAAATATCAGATATGTTGGGATATTGCTCCTCTTCTGAATATTTACGTCATTTATTAAGCTTTCTTAAGAAAACTAAACTGATAGTTGCGTCCTGATCCACACTCCTTACCAGTAGGTGGCGGTAATGCACACCAATAAGTTGCTTGTCAACCGCCATTAAACAAGAAACAACAGCAGCCATGGCCGAACTGAACCGGCAGCTCCAGGAGTATCTCTCCCAGTCCAAGAGCGGCGGAACCAAGTCCAGCTCCAGCACCTTGGTGGAGGTGGGAGAACCGGAGGCGGTACCGGGCAGCTGGTTCGGTCGGTGGTCCAGTCCGTGGTCCGGTCAGAGCTCCGCGGGAAGCAGCGGCTCCTCCTGGCCCTGGTCCTCCGAACCGGACCCGTGCCTCCCCGGGGTGAGCCGGCAGCAGCGGCTGCTGGGCTTTGGCGTCTGCCTGGGCCTGTCGGTGCTCTGCTTCGGACTCTCGGCTCTCTACGCCCCGCTGCTGCTCCTCTACGCCCGGAAGTTCGCCCTGCTCTGGACGCTGGGCTCCCTGTTCGCCGTGGCGGCGGTTTCGGTTCTGCGGGGCCCCAGTAAGCTGCTGTCCGGCCTGCACCGGTCCCCCGGAGCCGCCGCCTACCTGTGCGCCCTGGCTGGGACTCTGTACGCGGCGCTGGGCCTCCACAGCACGGTGCTGACCGCGCTGGGAGCCGGCCTGCAGGGGGCGCTGCTCCTGGGGGGCCTGCTGGCCCTGCTGCCCGGGGGCAGCGCCGGGATCCGGTATCTGAGCGGCTGGACGCTCTCCGTCCTCAAGAGGACCGTTAGCGGCAGAACCATGGCGATCTGAGCGGAACCGACCCGGAGACTAAACCCTCAGCGCTGACTGGCAGGACCACAGACCTAAAGCTGATGGAGGGGGAATAAACCCTCAGCGCTGACTGGCAGGACCACAGATCTAAAGCTGATGGAGGGGGAATTAAACCCTCAGCGCTGACTGGCAGGACCACAGATCTAAAGCTGATGGAGGGGGAATAAACCCTCAGCGCTGACTGGCAGGACCACAGACCTAAAGCTGATGGAGGGGGAATAAACCCTCAGCGCTGACTGCCAGGACCAAAAAACATAAACTGATGGAGGGGACTAAACCATCAGCGCTGACTGCCAGGACCACAGATCTAAAGCTGATGGAGGGGGAATTAAACCCTCAGCGCTGACTGCCAGGACCAAAAACCATAAACTGATGGAGGGGACTAAACCATCAGCGCTGACTGGCAGGACCACAGACCTAAAACTGATGGAGGGGGAATAAACCCTCAGCGCTGACTGCCAGGACCAAAAACCTAAAACTGATGGAGGGGGGTTAAACCCTCAGCGCTGACTGGCAGGACCACAGACCTAAAACTGATGGAGGGGAGTTTTCCCTCAGCGCTGACTGCCAGGACCAAAAACCATAAACTGATGGAGGGGACTAAACCCTCAGCGCTGACTGGCAGGACCACAGACCTAAAACTGATGGAGGGGGAATAAACCCTCAGCGCTGACTGCCAGGACCAAAAACCTAAAACTGATGGAGGGGGGTTAAACCCTCAGCGCTGACTGGCAGGACCACAGACCTAAAACTGATGGAGGGGAGTTTTCCCTCAGCGCTGACTGCCAGGACCAAAGACTTACCACTGATGGAGCCAATCAGCTTGGGGGGGAGGGGTCTGTTTATACCTTTGCTATTAAAACAGCTTCTACCAGTAAACTGGGTTATCTCTGGTCCTTTGCTTAAATCAGTCTTAGTTCTGGTTCCCTACTTCAATGTGACCCTGTTTAAAAATGCAAACCCGGGCAGGCTGGGTTCTGGTTCCACCGCCTGGACGGGTCAGAACTGGGAACCCTGGTTCCTCTGAGGCTGCTCTCTAAAGGTTCTGGGCTCTCCAAAGTGGGACCTCTGGCCTGTAAACAACCTTTGTTCTTCTGAGCTTTTTTCCTGGTCTTCTAGAGGAAAAGTAAACAGATGATGTCATCGCTAACATGAACAGAACCCCCTAACAGACCGGGGGCCTGTTTCAATAAGGAAGTTCAACCAACTCTGAGTTAAAACTTGAACTCTGAGTTGACTTATCCTGAGATTGGAAACTCTGAGTTTTGGGTTTCAGAACAGCTGAAATGAGTTAGTTTAATCAACTCTAAATTGACTGACTCTGAGTTAAGCGCGTGCACCACAACTATAAAAAGCCATTATCAATGGAGCACAGATATTACGAGTCACCATGGCAACAGCATCAGATAAAAAAAAGTGTGCATATTTCTCACCAGCAGAACTGGATGTGCTTATGCAAGCATATGCAGAATTTGAACATGTATTTAAAAAAAAAAAGCAACACGGCTGCAGCGGCGAAGGAGAGAGAGTTAGCTTGGGTGAAAATAGCTGCTCGAGTCAATGCGTAAGTTTACATTTTAATTACTTTTATACAGTGTTGGGTGTAATGAATTAAGTTACTTAAGTCATATAAATACTGTAATTAAATTAAAGACTATAAAACAATAGTGGATTTAATATTAATTTTTAAAAGGTATATTTTGATCTGAACTTTCTCTCTCTAGTTACACACTTTGGTCAATTTAAGATTAATTCATGCAATTGAATATTGTTTATTTGAAAGCATTAGAAGGGCAGTTTCTTGTCTCTCCTTGTATTGTTCAAGTTGTTGAGGTTGATTTGGGATTTAGAAAGTAATTAATAAGTAAGTAAAACAAATGAGTAAGTAGACCAATACTTTCTAGAGACAGTAATTATTACATTAATCTAATTAGACTTGTTGAAGATAAAATCTGTAGTTAGTAATTAAGAACTATTTTAGAGTAACTTACCCAACTGTTATAATATCAGAGGTGAAACTGGAGGAACAGTATTTTATTAAACCTAATTTAGTTTTCATGGATAGGTGCAATCCTGCAGGCATCAAAAGAACATGGCAGCAGCTGAAAATGAAATATAAAAACATACTTCAAGCAGGTAAGCCTTGAGCACATCATGGGAGTAGAGTAGCTACCTGGCTTTACAAACAGGATCATCCATTAAAGGACATGCCATTTCATTCCCTTTGATGCGCTCTACGTGACTGAAATGTGTGCAATGAATATGTCCCCAAAGAATCAATGAGGTGTTTAAACACCACTTCCTCTTTAAAAAAGGGGAGGAGACCAAAATAAACTCTGGATTTTCTGAAGAAAACCTGCTCCCGACCAGGTTAGGTTCACAGAGTAAATTGCCATGGTAACTGACTCTGAGTATAAGTTACCTCTCTTTCAGAAACGGGCTTGACTTACTCTGCTTTCTCAGGTTTAACTTACCTCCCTTTCTGAAACAGAAAACCCAGAGTTTCCCTCATTTCAGGGTTAACGAACTCAGAGTTTTCACTTAACCTCCTTTCTGAAACAGGCCCCGGGTCACAGAACCAAACCAGCAGGTTCTGCTGGATGAAGCCGACAGAGTAACCATCTCCGCCTCATAGACGATCTATGGGAGGGACTAGTTGAGGTTTAACATCCGCCTTCACATTGAAGTGTTTACAGCAGGGGCCCCAGGGACTGCGCTGTGGCCCCTGAGGTTAATCTGGTTTAAATACTCCAGTAAATAAGTCATGTTAGAGATGATGCGTTCACTGTCTATAGATCTGGGGCCTGTTTCAGAAAGGAGGTTAAGTGAAAACTCTGAGTTCGTTAACCCTGAAATGAGGGAAACTCTGGGTTTTCTGTTTCAGAAAGGGAGGTAAGTTAAACCTGAGAAAGCAGAGTAAGTCAAGCCCGTTTCTGAAAGAGAGGTAACTTATACTCAGAGTCAGTTACCATGGCAATTTACTCTGTGAACCTAACCTGGTCGGGAGCAGGTTTTCTTCAGAAAATCCAGAGTTTATTTTGGTCTCCTCCCCTTTTTTAAAGAGGAAGTGGTGTTTAAACACCTCATTGATTCTTTGGGGACATATTCATTGCACACATTTCAGTCACGTAGAGCGCATCAAAGGGAATGAAATGGCATGTCCTTTAATGGATGATCCTGTTTGTAAAGCCAGGTAGCTACTCTACTCCCATGATGTGCTCAAGGCTTACCTGCTTGAAGTATGTTTTTATATTTCATTTTCAGCTGCTGCCATGTTCTTTTGATGCCTGCAGGATTGCACCTATCCATGAAAACTAAATTAGGTTTAATAAAATACTGTTCCTCCAGTTTCACCTCTGATATTATAACAGTTGGGTAAGTTACTCTAAAATAGTTCTTAATTAATAACTACAAATTTTATCTTCAACAAGTCTAATTAGATTAATGTAATAATTACTGTCTCTAGAAAGTATTGGTCTACTTACTAATTTGTTTTACTTACTTATTAATTACTTTCTAAATCCCAAATCAACCTCAACCACTTGAACAATACAAGGAGAGACAAGAAACTGCCCTTCTAATGCTTTCAAATAAACAATATTCAATTGCATGAATTAATCTTAAATTGACCAAGGTGTGTAACTAGAGAGAAAGTTCAAATCAAAATATACCTTTTAAAATTTGATATTAAATCCACTATTGTTTTATAGTCTTTAATTTAATTACAGTATTTATATGACTTAAGTAACTTAATTCATTACACCCAACACTGTATAAAAGTAATTAAAATGTAAACTTACGCATTGACTCTAGCAGCTATTTTCACCCAAGCTAACTCTCTCTCCTTCGCCGCTGCAGCCGTGTTGCTTTTTTTTTTTAAATACATGTTCAAATTCTGCATATGCTTGCATAAGCACATCCAGTTCTGCTGGTGAGAAATATGCACACCTTTTTTTGTCTAACGCTGTTGCCATGGTGACTCGTAATATCTGTGCTCCATTGATAATGGCTTTTTATAGTTGTGGTGCACGCGCTTAACTCAGAGTCAGTCAATTTAG
>NW_024038533.1:0-29524 GCF_016077235.1 Cyprinodon tularosa | reverse complement strand
TGTCATCGAAAGTTTACCTCTGTCATTGAATGTTGACCTCTGTTGTTGAACATTGACATCCGTCATTGAATATTGACCTCTGTTGTTGGACATTGACATCTGTCATCGAAAGTTTACCTCTGTCATTGAATGTTGACCTCTGCTGTTGAACATTGACATCTGTCATCGAAAGTTTACCTCTGTCATTGAATGTTGACCTCTGTTGTTGAACATTGACATCTGTCATCGAAAGTTTACCTCTGTCATTGAATGTTGACCTCTGTTGTTGAACATTGACATCTGTCATCGAAAGTTTACCTCTGTCATTGAATGTTGACCTCTGTTGTTGAACATTGACATCTGTCATCGAAAGTTTACCTCTGTCATTGAATGTTGACCTCTGTTGTTGAACATTGACATCTGTCATTGAATGTTGACCTCTGTTGTTGAACATTGACATCTGTCATCGAAAGTTTACCTCTGTCATTGAATGTTGACCTCTGTTGTTGAACATTGACATCTGTCATCGAAAGTTTACCTCTGTCATTGAATGTTGACCTCTGTTGTTGAACATTGACATCTGTCATCGAAAGTTTACCTCTGTCATTGAATGTTGACCTCTGTTGTTGAACATTGACATCTGTCATTGAATATTGACCTCTGTTGTTGAACATTGACATCTGTCATCGAAAGTTTACCTCTGTCATTGAATGTTGACCTCTGTTGTTGAACATTGACATCTGTCATTGAATATTGACCTCTGTTGTTGAACATTGACATCTGTCATCGAAAGTTTACCTCTGTCATTGAATGTTGACCTCTGTTGTTGAACATTGACCTATGTCATTCAACATTAACATCTGTAATTTAACATTGACCCCTTTTATTGCACATTGACCTCTGTCATTGCACATCGATTTCTGTCATTGAACATTGACAGCTGTCATTGAACATTGACAGCTGTCATTAACAGCTTTAGTTATGTTGAACTGAGGCTCTAATGGATTTTCCTCTTTTACCTTTAAAACATTTCTACACCATCACTGCTAAACACTGGTTATGTTTGTTATGTTGTTATGCTCCTTGATTCTTTGCTTTCATGTCCAACTAGTCAGGGCTCCCTAGTCTTGATTAGATTGTGATGAACTGTAACTTTTATGATGTTGACCCCACATACCCCCACATAAGACTCTTTACCCAGACTGACACCTACAAAACACAATTGGCCAAATCGATAGTTTTTTTCTCAAAAACACATTTTGTTAAATATATAATAACTCTTAATTTCAAAATAGAACACATTTGGCTCTGCACACACTATCTATACCAAAACACTGGAAATATGACTCAAAATTATTCTGTCAAAGAATGACATTTGTTTTCACTTCATAAAGTACATGTAGTCAATCAAAGTACACCAGGTTTCAAAATACTGGCTGTTGTTGACACTTTTTGGCTGGTAACTGTATGTCCACATATACAGTAATTGTCACATTCAAGAGCATTCCAGTAGAAAGCAAATCCGTTTTTTTTGTATCCTTTAGTGTTTACTACAGGAGGTGCAGTAGAAACATGGTTTGATAGAACAGAAAAAGTTTTACAGTTTTTCCTAAAATGAAATGTGATATACAAGACCATTCTTGAACAAAACAACAACAGCAACAAGTCCAGATAAATATTGGGGGAACTAAAGAAATAAAAAATACAACATTGCTGTATCTAATCTCTGTGATCTTCAGGGTTAGGCCACATGTTTTTGTCAACATCACATCTGATATTATCCAAGGCGATGCACCTGGGATCAAACCGCTTGATATGTCGGATCCACCGTTGACAATCCTGAACTGTGATGTCCCTGCAGCCAGCATCCATGGCTTCAAGGAGGGACATATGGTCATGTGGCTGATGGTCATAAACCTTCCACCGCCATGCTGAAAAGAACTCCTCTGTGAGGTTGAGGAGACTTAGCAGTCTTGGGTGAACTTCAAACCATGTTGTTATTGCTTGTGAATCATGGAAAGCCACATTGTCCCAGGTAATTACAAATAATATGAATATTGTTTTCTAATTTATATCATTGCAGAAACAGAGGTTTTTATACTCTATCTAAGGTTTAAAATATAGTTTTTGCTATTGTGAGATGTTGTGTGTTAACATTTGTAAATACTACAAAAACAATCCATAGTTTTGTTGGGAGGCCAGTGGAACACATTTGAAAATGGCGTGAAATGCATGAATGGTATGGCCAAAAAAGACCCATGCTGTGCTAACTCTTCACTGGGCTATTATTGTAGTTTATTGGTTAAACCAGAGAACAGGACAAAGATATAGAACTGGAATAAGGGATAATATATCCCCCCCCCCCGGGAGGCACAGCCTAACAGGAAGTGTCCATCAATAATCCCAGTGGTGCAACTTTACCTCCTTCGTGTTGTAGCGCAAACATCCAACATGACATAATATGCTCTAATAAAACAGAACCCTTGCTTTATAAATTTGTGTAATTTATAAGTGTGTGTGTGTGGGTGTGTGTGTGTGTGTGTGGGGGGGGGGGGGGTCAATTACTGTAGCTTCATAAATATGCAAAAGCATGAAAGACTAGCAGCTACAGGGTTCTGATTTATTCCACTTTGGGGTTGGCACTAATTGGTTTCTCTTAGCCTTGCTCTCATTAGCAAATTAGTGTTAATGAACTGAGGTATGTGTGTAAAGTTGTATTCTTCCTCACTGGCAGAAAGAGAAAGCTGCAGATGATCCGCCGTGTGTTTAACGCTGATATTAGATGTTTGGTTTTCTTTAGAAAAGGCCTGTTTGGTTTCTCTGAAAGGATCAAATGTGGGACATGGTCCCATCACGTCTGGCCCCCTCATCCTCCTCACACACCTCACCGCTCTGTACAAACAGATACCTGTCAGCTTTGACAAATAGCACCACTCCTTAACAGATTATTTACTTTTAATGGAGGGGGGGGTTGGAAGGATGAGCGAAGCACTTAATATGTGCTCACACGAGGTTTGATGTATGGGATCATCGCAGCAAAGCGGCTCCGCCCAAAGCTGCAGTGGGAAATAAATCTGTGGGGGGGCGGGGTGTTCTGCTGGGGTGTCTGAGCTGTTAGGGTCCAGAGGAGCAAAGCGTTTAGCTTCTTTTATCAACTAAAGATCCGTAATTAGGTGGCTGGACAGGGTTGAGGTTGAGGTTTGAGGTGAAAATTAAAAAGGCGATCACGTTTTCAGGTCAAATTATTTTTCCTGAAAAAGAAACAGTCGTTTCTGCATCCAAAGGTCCATTATTACCTTTATGAAAGAGTCTTCATTTGCTTTCAGAGGAACAAATCCCTGCGGACTGTGCCGGTCCAAAGGCTAGAACAAAATCCATCACCAGGAAAAAAGGCCTCATCTTTTCTTGGTCCTCTTAAAGATCATCACATGGGGTCTGATGTTGGACCTTTACTAGATGTAATGAACATGATATCAGCTGATCAGTTAGCTGTTATTAGCCTGATAAACCAGACTGAATGGGAGATGAGAGGTGTGATCTAGTCTGGCCCCGATGAATGAGACATCGGAACATTGTTGATGAGAACAACCCGTTGTTTTTCAAACCGCTGTTTGTGCCTATTGGCCAATGAGAGCCACTGACTGTGACGTAGGAAGCGCAACAGGAAGCTGGTGGGGAAGTTGAAACAAACAGCCTGTCGGTAAAACGGCGAATACGTCCTTCTTAAAAATGAATGCTGCTCACGTTTCAATGAAAACCCCAAAGTCTAATCCTTCCAAAACTGATTCCAAAGCTGAGTCAAAAATGGCCATCAGAGCCAGCGGGCCTTCACAAACGACTATGCCGAGAGAGGGCCGCTGCAGACGGGCTAACGTTAGCCCCGGAGCTTCGCAGTTTGCCGCGGTCCTCTCAACTTTGGAAATTGTTTTTAATTACCATTAAATGGGTAAATGGACAATATAGTGACACTTTAAATTAGAATATTCTAGCCTCAACTTATCTTAAAATGTACCTTTATTGAACAAAAGCAACAGAAAGAGAACTTTTAACTTTTAATGTAGTGTTCCATTGAAAGCTGCTGCTGCCACAGTGCATGCTACTTTGGTGCAGCTTTGTCGTCACGCCATCAAAACCCCGCCCACTTTGCGTCCAGACATTCAAAACACATCTCTGCGTTGGGATTAGCCTTACAGATTTAGGGCCTGGGGCATTGATTGAGGCTAGACCAACTCGCAGGAAAAAATGATTTTGGCTGCTGGCTGGTGGGGCTAGTTTACTAGGCTAAGCTGGTTTATGTCCCATCAACCTACCTGGAGGCCAGGAGCAATTTATGGGCAGCAGATTCTTGGCTTTAAAGAGCTTCTTTTTCCATAAAACTTCGACGTTTAGACCTCTTATCAGGAAGGCAGGTTACTAGAGAGCCTTCACGACAAAAAAGAAACAAAAAAATAGATATATTTCAATAGTAAGAAATGAAGGTAATGGATTCCTCAACTTCATTAACATTAAATGTGTTATTAATTTATTATATACATATATTTACATAGAAATAGAATAGAAAATCCCTTTATTGTCTCACAATGGGGAAATTGTGGTGTTACAGCAACAAAGCTTTTCGTAGAATTCACACAATGTGGACCTTAGAAAAGTGTATACAAATAACAGATAAGAAAATAAACAAATGAAATATTGCACTCTACTGTCATGCTCTCTGCCCTGATAGCTGACCTTCATTTCACTCACCTACCTAACTCTCTCCAGTTACTAATTATCATTCATCTTATCCACCTGCTTTATAAACGGCTCAGCCCAGCTATCAGGGCCAGATCTTTAAGTCTGCGGTGTAGAGGGTGGAGAGGAACAGTTCCAGCACTGTTCCCTGTGGGACCCCCACACTGCAAACCAACATATCTAAGACACAGCCCTGTGCCCTCACATACTATGGGTGGCAGTGAGGTGGACATACACAAATACATATATAATTTGGCCTCATGCTGATTGCTAGCAGCTCAGTGTCCTTGCTACACAGCATCTCATTAATCGCTGGGTGTTCAGAGTTACAACATCTATTGTTCACAAACACAGCCAGACCCCTTCCTCTCTTTTTACCACTCTCCCTGGTTCAACCTAACAAACTGAAGCGGTTTATAGTAATATTTAGCAACAAGGCTAGGCTAACTGCATGCAGCGAGGCTAAAGCTTTATTCTGCTTTCCTGCCTCCTTTTTTAAACATTAGGATCTGAGCCAGTATGGCTTTTCAGAACAATTTAGAATGTTGTTTTTTGTTGTTGGCTGTCATGAAAAAATATACTGGTGTGATACCTTAGCATACATTTGATTGGTTTTCGGTATACGTCTATGTTGAAGTTATGGCCCCATTAGAGAAAACTCCACCAGCAGACACTGTAATATATATATATATATATATATATATATATATTTTTTTTTTTTATTATTATTATTATTATTTATTTAATATACACATATATATATATAAACATAGAAAAAAGCAGATACATTGGTGAAGTTTTATAACTCTTAAACTATAATTATAATGTAAAAATATTTACATTGGAAGCTAAGTGTCATGTTGGCTTTCAGGGATCTAACCCACATGCAGAACACTTAGAGGCAGGGAAAAAGTTCACAAGTTTATTGAAGATATAAAGAACTATGATTTCTGGGGATAACTGGGTCCGGGTCTGGTCACGACTGGTTTTCACTGCAGGGAGGGACAGATTGGTTAGCAGTCTTTCAGTGAACTTGCAGGTGGAGTATTTGCAGGTCTATACCTGATCAGAGATGAGCAGAGCGGTAGAAGGGGGGAACCGGGAGGGTCCAGAGGCTGAAGGCAGGCAGAGGGCTAGGCAGAGGCAGGGCAGAGCAGATAATCTTACTGAGCAGGTTCAGAGCTTCTCTCTCAGCTCTTGCTGAGAGCGGTCAGGCAGGTTTCAGACTGAGATGGATTTCCAGGGGTTCAACTGAGAACAGACAGCTTGGTAAAGATATCTGTCAATTTTCTACTAAGTGCTAGAATGTGAGGTGTGGGGCCCATCATGTGGTCCCGGGGCCCAGTCAGCTGACCAGCGCTGGCAGACCACGAAGCCATGCTCAGAAACCTCCAGCTTCTTCTTTCTTTGACAGCTTTTCAACATGAAATATGTCCCCACTTTTATACCCTGCACATCCAGAACTACACGTCTAAGGAGGTTTTAAACGGCACCATTTATTTGCCGCTTTGGATAGTTAATATTTATGATCAATCACCAGCAATGAGGACTTGAAGAGGCACATCTTCTGTGTTTTATGGTGGTTATTAATGACGACCTGAACATTTACTTCTTCTACTCACTCAACTCTGAACTCTTAATGATCAAAAGTATTAATTCACACAGTGTTTAATATTAATATCCTGGACAAAGATAAAAGGTAATAATAATGCAAGGCCAACATAAAGACAGAGTCATTATTTAAGTGCTGTCATCGTTTGTCTTACTTAAACATCACAGTGATAAGGCTTCTTTTAATTTAAATAAAGACATTAATTTCTTCAATGCTGAGTAATCAAAGGAACATTTTCTACATTAATCCAGAATCTAGTTAGTTGAGCCATAAATCTTTCTGAGAATTTCCGGTGGTGAATCCTTTTCCATTACAGTCATGTTATTCGTCTTTGCAGGTGTTGTCAGCAGCCCAGCTGAACGCCTGGGTCCCGCCCCGGCGTAGAGATGGCTTCCACTGCTGATTTGAGGCTTCTTCTTGAGTGACTTCAAGAGCTGGAGGTACCAGATCCGCTTGGGTGGTCAGATCAGCTCTGGGCCCTGCCCTTTCTTATGACGTCATCATATAGCAATGCAACTCGGACAAACTGTATTGCACCAGTTTCTAAAGAATCAAATCTCTTTTGGAGTTTCAACATATTATTACCAATATTTACTATTATTTTACATTTCATCTGCGATCTAAAGTAGACAAAAGTAGAAAACAATCATCATCAGTCTTGAAGGAAAGTACTGCCTTTCTAAGATAGACTGAGCTCTGCCATTTAAAGGAGACGTACGCTCATATTCAGAATTCAAACTTCTGAAAGTTCTTTAAATCTGAAATGATTCCATCCTGTTCAATAAATGATCAGTGTTTTTAATTCAGAGTAATTTTCATGTGAATGTGCTTTACTGGAGGCATCCATGTTTGTCAAAGAACACTACTGCCACCTACTGGTTAGTGACATTGTCACGGTGCGGTATCGGCTGTTGATCAAGTCCCAGTGCTGTATCTGGTGTTTGTCACAACGCGCTATTATCCAAGTCATCTTGAAAACATTCTTCTTCCAAATGTTGGCTACATATTATGGGTTTTTTCTCTGGCCAGAAGTTCGATGGGAAATCCTATATCTACAAGTTAGCAATGGAATCAGGAATGTTATCAGGAATCAGAAAGGTGAAATAAGTCCTTTTTTTTCACTTTTACCCGATGTATTCCAACATCCAGCTGCCATGCACGTGGGCATTGTCCGTTTCACTATAGCTCCGGTGAATTTCAATGGTGAAGTCCTTTGGTTTTCTTTTTAATACAGTTGCCAAACTCACCCAGAGCCATAGCTCTGTTGAACCGTCCATTCCACCTGCTCTTAGAAGTAATGGTTTTAAGGGATTCTTTATAAATAAGATTGATCTTATCACAAATAAGATCATAAGCACTCCTCTATCCGCGATTGTACCTGAGGTAGTCATGGAATCTGAACCGGGTTTAGACTGCTTTGATCCAGTTGAACTTTCTGAATTAGCTAAATTATTGTCTTCATCTAAGCCTTCAACTTGGATGTTAGATCCAGTTCCAACCAGGTTATTTAAGGAGCTATTCCCTTTGATCTCCTCCTCCATTTTAGATGTGATTAATCTATCTCTGTTACAGGGATATGTACCTAAAGCTTTTAAGGTTGCTGTAATTAAACCTTTGCTTAAGAAACCGTCTCTTGACCCAGATGACTTGGTCAATTATAGACCTATATCCAATCTTCCTTTGTTATCCAAAATTCTTGAGAAAGTAGTTGCCAAACAAGTTTGCGATCACTTACACCATAATGAACCAGGACCTGTCATTTAAATCCCAGATCAAAGAGGTTTCTAGAATTTCCTTCTTTCATCTGAGGAATATTGCAAAAATGAAAAATAGAGGTAGAAAAGGTTAGGTACTTTGGAAATTCTCTGCCCTCTGAATCTGCTGGCAGTTCATTTGCTGTCCAACAGACTTCCATTTTGCCATTAAAACATACAACATTCACTCTATCAGAATTAGTCATTTTTGTTGGCCACAGCGCAGGATCATTGAAATTAATGGTTTCACTGCTCAGACTCAATGGCGTAATGACACGATATTTGGCCGTTAAGCAACATTATCTGGGTGGGTCCCAGATGAACAACAAAAACTAGTCTTATTGGGCTACCTTAAGTTTCACAGCCCCCCTCCTCACCAACGCTCTCTCCATTCGTCTCCTGGTCGCCATCTTTACTCACTGTAGCAGCAACGTCCTCCTCTTTCTCTTTAGCCTCGTGAGACCATCCTGATCTTGCGAGCTTTCAAGGTTTCACTCGCAGATCAGTCTGGAGACTCTCCGTTAAAGAAAATTTGGAGCCGTTCACCAAACGAACCTCCAATCAGCGTTGGCTTTGAGGCGGGTTGAGGTGTGACGCAACGAGAAGCGCGACAGTTCAGTCTAAAGAACATGGCGGCTTCAGCCGATGAAACTAGCGTTAGCGTGGCTATCGAGCAAGTTTTATCGGAATTACAGAGTATTTCTTCACTGAAAGAAGAGCAAAACACTGCTCTGGAGGCTTTTCTCAGAGGAAAAGATGTTTTTGCTCTTCTCCCGACTGGCTGCAGCAAGAGCTTGATCTATCAATTGGCTTGTGCCTGGCTTGTGGTTGTGTTTTCTTCGTCGCTCTGTTAGTACGTCATATGCTTCGTTGATCTGATTGGTTTATTTGGCCCGTCTATCACCAACATAGACCAATCAGCTAACCAGTATTTTCACCCCTTCCCAAAATTACTTAAACGGAAGGTTTCCAGATGGAGCAAATCCGTCTGTTGGAGTCAGGTTACTTTCTCTTTGGTTCATTGAAAGAACGTGTTTATTTTGGGAAGTTTTTTCTGTTATTCCAGCGAATCTTCTTTGCTTTTTCTTTTCTGGAATCTGCTGAAGTATCTCTTTTTGGTATCTATCGTCGCTGACACATTGTACGTAACGGTTATGGTTTTAATCGACGCTCTGGATTACGCATAATTCTAAGTTGTAGTGTAAAAAATAAAATACTCAAATACATCGTTCTTTTAAGATCTTTATTGCAGTTTGAAACATTACATTGGGGTATTTTTTTAACCAAACCTTATAATGAACTATACACATTTATTAACATAGTAATTAAAAGTCCCACTGTCTGCTTTGCTATTGGTGTCGTGTTTAAACGGCTCACCATCACGTTGAAATCTGCCATATGTTGGGGTTTAAATACGGTCCGGTCAATCGATATAGTATCAAGTGGATTTAAGAGGAATTTTTCGCACCATTACAATTGCAAAGAGACGTCCTAGTCCACAATTACGTAGGGGGACTGCCAGGTGTCAGTGACGGGGCCCCTAAGAGGCTGGGGGCCCCTAAGCAACTGCATACTCTTCCTACCGATAGTTACGCCATTGCTCAGACTCTCCGATTGGGCAGCAATCCCCTCCACCTGCACTGTGTTATGGATAGCGATGGCTCTCTGTCTCACACGCTGTCTCCCCTGCCCCCCCGAAGCTGTGATGGGTATTTTAGAATTGACTGAATGTAAAAAAAGAGAAATTTAATTATTTCAGTTTCAACTTAGTGGAATTAGTTTTGAAACTGATGCATTTAATGTGAGATTTGTCTACATGAATACAGATTCAACTTCAATCACCTTTTCTGTCACGATGATGAAAACATCAATTGTGTCAGTTTTTTTTCTAACAGTTTTAGAAATGACATAAAGGTCTGTATTTTTGGACCTTTTCTAAATTCAACAATATTACAATAGTTATGTATCTAACAGGTTCATATTGGCCGTATTTTGATATCTGACTTCCAAAATTTGACTTTATGAAATCATTTAAACATTTACCACAGACTAGTCTTTACCTTGAGATTACATTTCTCTCAACTAACCGATCTGACAGAATTTCACCTAGTCTTTAAACGTCTGTGTTTGCATATCGGTTATGCTTCTATGGGGATGGAGGCTGTGAATCAAGCCTCTTTTCTGTGGCGAGGAAGCAGAGGAACCACTATTTGTTGACATGAGGAGGCGATGAATGAATGATGAGGAAAGAGGGCCAAAGACACGGCCTGCTGCCTTGTGATCAACCTTTTAATAACCTGTAATCTTGTGGCAGAAGCTGTTTGCCCGAATGAATCTGATGGATGACAGAGCTCAGCGCGAGACAGACCATCCAAAAATCTAAACATACAAATATTAAAAAAGGAGGGGTGACCCAGGAAACCTCTGGAGAAAAGTGAGTCACCTTTAGTTAAGATGATACAAATTCTCCGAGAGCAATTTATACTCTATTGACTGGAGAAAGTGTCTTTTCAGATGTGCGGAAATTGTCTTACATTGCAGATGAGATCTGCTGCTTGACACCGGATCCAGGGGCCAGGGTGACAGCAAATATCACATTAGCTGCCCAGGAGACACACAGATGATATCAGACTGTCTTTAGCTCTGGACAAAGACAACTGCATATCATGTTCATCTCTCAAACAACATCATGCAACTTAATGCAGACATGCTTCAAAGAAAATACTTGTATCCTCTAAAGCACGAAGGTGGAGAAGTCTCGTAGCGACAGAAATAAAGACAAAAAGACATTAGGATCAAACTCTGGACCTAATTCCTGCAAGGTACAAACTGGGCCAGCATGCAGCTTTCTTCTATGTACGCACCAGTCCTAAGCTACATATGAATGCTGGACCTTTACCAGTGCTGGCAGGTAGGGTTTGAGGACTTGTTTCACAGCAATTTCCATGATCTAGGTGATGTAATTTCCATTATTTGGCTACGGACAGCAGCACTGGTAAAGGGGTGTGGTAGGTCAACTTTTTGGGGGATGTGGTTCGAGGTTCAGAAAGGTGTAAGCCCCTTCTAACGGCAGCCTCTAATGCTGAACCACTTTCTATAAAGGTAAAGTTCAGTCATAGTCAGAATTCAAACTTCTGAAAGTTCTTTAAATCTGAAATGATTCCATCCTGTTCAATAAATGATCAGTGTTTTTAATTCAGAGTCATTTTCATGTGAATGTGCTTTACTGGAGGCATCCATGTTTGTCAAAGAACACTACTGCCACCTACTGGTTAGTGACATTGTCACGGTGCGGTATCGGCCGTTGATCAAGTCCCAGTGCTGTATCTGGTGTTTGTCACAACGCGCTATTATCCAAGTCATCTTGAAAACATTCTTCTTCCAAATGTTGGCTACATATTACGGGTTTTTTCTCTGGCCAGAAGTTCGATGGCAAATCCTCCCTCTTCAAGTTGGCGATCCAACGACCAACCCGTCCGTGGAGGATCAGGAATCAGAAAGGTGGAATAACTCTTTTTGTTTTCACTTTTACCCGATGTATTCCAGCATCCAGCTGCCATGCACGTGGGCATTGTCAGTTTCACTATAGCTCTGGTGAATTTCAATGGTGAAGTCCTCTGGAAATCTTCAATAATTGTTGTTGATTGCAGATGTGTCTAGTAGTTCCCATTGATTTAGCTTGGAAAGCGGGGAGAATGGCGCTAGGCTTACCGCGCCGTGACGTCACTGCTGGAAGATGGCAGGAGGGAGGGGCTACTATATTTGGGCAAAAATGGCCGCTCCCAGACTCAGTGATCGCAACGAAAATTGTTATTTTTATTTTGTTCACTGATTAACGCAAAATTCATTATATCACTGTGCACAAATTAGTAGCACTGCTGCCTTGCAGCAAGAAGGTTCTGGGTTCAATTCCCGGCCCCGGGTCTTTCTGCATGGAGTTAGCACGTTCTCCCTGAGCATGCGTGGGTTCTCTCCAGGTACTCTGGCTTCCTCCCACAGTCCAAAAACATGACTGTTGGGTTAATTGGCTTCTCTAAATTCTGCTTAGGTGTGAGTGTGAATGGTTGTGTGTCTCTGTGTTGCCCTGCGATGGACTGGCGACCTGTCCAGGATGGACCCCGCCTCTCGCTCATTGACTGCTGGAGATGGGCACCAGCACCCCTCGCGACCCCACTTGGGAGAAGCGTGTCAGATAATGGATGGATGGATGATTATTCCTTGCAGACCGGACCATTCCTTAACAATGCTGTACAATTAGGGGCTGCAAGGCATTTGGTGGTCCTTTGTGAAAATAGAGAAAAAATAACAAAAATATGAATGCCTTAAAAAAAAATTTCTTACGACATATAACTTATATCCATGCATCCCTCCCTGATAAAGCAGGATGATGGTAATATTTGTTTACTCTGGTTTCTGTCTTGCCTTTTTTTGCGCTAGTCAAGTTAGTAGAAGCTGATAGGTTGATTTTATTCTGGAATTAATCCAGACTTTTCCTGTTCTGCTTGTGAAGTCGAACAGCTTTGGTGTCCGGCTAAACATCCTGCAGAATGACTATGTTTATCAGTACAGTGTTGATAACCACTCCTGCGCTGCTCTGGGGCTGATTTTTCTGTACGTGTTGATCATTGGTTTGAGTTCTTGGGGGGCCCACCCTGCAGCCGCAGTGGGTTCAGTTGGAGCCCGCAGTAAACCAGCAAGAAAACAAAGAACGCTGAAGAGCATAAATAGTGCGAAACACAGGTGAAAACAGGAGAGCTGATTGACAGGTGGGTTGATGGAGCTAAATAAGGGAGTGACCTTTGCTGAGCCTTAATTCCCAGATTTTCCACTTTGTTGCAAAAATAATCTATTCTAATTAATGTGGTACTTCCCACTGGCTCTGCAGCATGATGGATAGCCCTTCCTGGTGGTCTATGAGAAATATAGGTTGAGTATTTCTGATGGTTGTGCACCAAAACACATTTATTTTTGAAAAGCTAGGATGGATCCGGTTTATATAACAGGAGCTGAGCAGAGGTAAAGGCCAGCACTCCGAAACATGAGGGAAGCTGACAGCATTGTTTTATAGGTAAGCCATGAATAAAAAGCATTAGCTTGAGCTGCAGCGGAGACAATGAGACAATAGTGTTTTCTTCTTCTCTGTAGCTCATTGGTGTCACCCCTCAGATCTCGGTCCTCTGGATGTTAAGCCATAATGCCTATATCACTGTAAATAAGGCTGTTATGTTTTAAACACAGAGGCACAATCATCCGATTAGCCCCAAAATTCATCTCACTAAAAAGAACGGTTTGGAAATAACGTTTCTGATGGATTCCTGCCTCATCGTAGTAGTGAGGTGTTGTAGGAGGCTGAAGTATTGATTTGATTCCACTCATAGACCCCCCCACCCCCTGTAGTCACACACACACACCCAGACAGCTTTGTTTTCAGGACATATGGGGACATTTCATTGACTTGGATTCATTTTATATGGCCTAACCCAGACCCTTACCCTAACTACCAAGATGTACCTAATCCTAACCTAAACTGAACTCACACCTTAGTCCTAAACCTAACCCCAACTCAAAGAACAGAACTTTACCATATAGGGACCAGTTGAATGTCCCCATATGTACCTGTAAGTCCTCACATGTAGGATATTTTTTAAAATACTTCCCTCACATTGTAGGTAAAACAAGACCACCAAGACACACACACACATCTGTATTTCTATCCCTGTTAAGACATTCCATTGATTTACAGTCATTTCAGTTGCTTCTATGCCTATTGGTGACATTTACCCAAATCCTGACCATTATCAATATATTCCTAACTCTAAACTCAACCTTCAAGTTAATCCACCTCATACCTCTAAACTGACTGTCACCTGCTGGTCCTCAGATAGTTAGTACAGGGTTCGTACACCTTTTTCAAAGTCAAAATCAAGCACTTTTCAAGCACTTTCAAGATCCATTTTAAAGCTTTTTCCAGCACCTTACACCACCGTAAATTACATACCAATACATAGTCAAAATTATTATTTAATGTTTTTATCGCATTACAAGAGATGCTATAAACAACCAAAATTGTGTATCAGAAGGATCAGATATTTAAGCAAAACACAAGTTTTAATTTTTCAAAATCTATCAGAGTCTAAGTAGACGTTGCTTGATATCTAACCTGCCTGAAACGATGTAAAAACAGTTACCTCTAATCGCAATTCAGTATTATCAGCCGTAGAGTTATCAATGCTGTTTTAAGGTCTGCGCCTGGCAATGAATCAAAACGTAGTTTTTTGGGGGGGTTTTTTTGTAACATTGGCGAGGCGGTAGCGTGAGTTTGGCGAGGCGGCCGCCTCGCCAAGCTAGCGCTGCGGGAAACACTGTAATACTAACATTACATTATCACACCGTACCCTCAGTCACTCAGTAACTTAGCCTGTGAATTCCTAGCTAGCAGTTACTAGCGTAAACAAATAGGCGCTAACGTTAACGTGTACTAGGCTACTTCAGTTGGCTTACTTAAAAGTTTATGACTTACCCTTTATGTGACTCGACAGCGCAGACTCGCCCATTGTGAAAAGCTGCACATCTTTTTTGCAGACTTTACAAGAGGCGACTCGTTGGGTTTGTCCCCATTTAATCCATAATTTGTATTTTTCATCTTCCAGCCAACGTTCATTGAAAGGACAACCTCCCGGCATGGTGCAGTAGTGGTTTCATGGGGGCGGAGTCACACATGGAAACAGACTGGCAGATCGCAGTCACACATAAGCGAGCAGGTTTCATTTTCGGGCTCTCCAACATTTTATTTCTCCATTAAATAAAAACACGATTCAGTTAGATAGGTATTTGTTGCGAAAGAAATAGTTACAATTTCAAGCATTTCATCCAAAATATGGCCCACCTTGAAAACACAACGTCAAAATGCAAGCATTTTCAAGGATTTCCAGCACCCGTACGAACCCTGTTAGTAAATCTAACAAACGAGGCACACAAACCTGTCTCTCTATTTTTGCAGGAGGCTTTACATTTACTTCAATTCATTTCTACAGCCTAAACGTGACCACTGACCTAAAATCAGCAATTCCCTCATGGGGTCCAGGCATCGGTCCTCACAACGTTCTATATTCCCAGAAAATGGACCTCACAATGAATCAAATACAAGAACCTAGACAGCCAACCCAAATGACTAGAGGATGGAGCTGAGTTTCCTCTCAGGTGGCGTCTCTCTTTACCTTTCAGTCTGGCTTTTTTTGACACTGAAGAATCCTTCACTTGCCATTCAAGTCTATCAATGTCAGCAGCAGGGCTCAGCCACACACCCACATATTTGGATTAAACAGTGAGAGTCATTACAGCCTCTGTTATTGACCTTTAAAGATACAACTTTAATAGCTTTTCTCTCCCCTCTCATTCTGTCACGGTGTAAAGCACCAGCGGCTGCTTTGCTGATGAAGTCCCTCTCAGGGTTTGCCTGGAATTGGAATCAAATACTTTAGATCTCCTTTTCCGCAGAGGTAAAGCCGCCGGCTTTGTGGCCCAGAAAGGAGAAATTAAAGAAAAGGCACACAATGAGAATAAGGAGCAGGCGATCAGGATTACCCAACGGGACACATTTTCCAAGAGGCTAACCATGAGACAAGCATGTTAGAGCAGCTCTAAGGCTGTTATTTTAGGACCTGACAACATCTTCTCCGTGGCAACGCGAGGCGCTATGAGCTGGAAATACATGCTGTTTAAAGAAGTTCATACTTTGTAAGAAGTGAGAAGCAGTGTCAACACATTTACTATTTTAGATTTCATTTCTTTAATGAAATTATTTTATAAGAAGAAGAACAGATACTGTTCAATTTATTTCCCCTCAACAATTGAGTTTGGTCCTTATTACCGATATGATATCGGACTTGTTCTTGGCTGTTATGTGATGTTGGACCTTGACAGGGCTGCCCTCTGTCACCAGTCCTGTTCAGAACCTTTATGTCTATGAAACTTTATATTTAGGAAAGTTTTAAGCCTAGCCTTAAAAGTAGACAGAGTGTCTGCCTCACGGACTAAAACTGGTAGTTGGTTCCAAACAGGAACAGACCAGATGAAGCTACTATGAGAAAAAGCAGAGAGAGCAGAACGTTAGAGATTGAACTAACAGATTCTGCAGAGTGGGAGAATAGAGATAGAATGAAGCAGAATGATGAAAAAGGGGTCCCTATGTCCTCCAGCAGTCTAAGCCTATAGCAGCATAACTATAGAGATAGCTCAGGATAACCTGAGCCACTCTAACTATAAGCTTTATCAAAAAGGAAAGTTTTAAGCCTAGCCTTAAAAGTAGACAGGGTGTCTGCCTCACGGACTAAAACTGGTAGTTGGTTCCACAGGAGAGGAGCCTGAGAACTAAAAGATCTGCCTCCCATTCTACTTTTAGAAATTCTAGGAACCACTAGTAAACCTGCAGATTGAGAGCGAAGTGCTCTGTTAGGAACATAAGGAACAATCAGATCTCTGATATCAGATGGAGCTTGGCCATTTAAGGCTTTATATGTGAGAAGGAGGATTTTAAATTCTATTCTTGATTTAACAGGAAGCCAATGAAGAGAATCAGCAAGAATTCCTGCCCTGAGATGAGGACAGTTTCATGAGCTGATTTAACCCTCAGACCAGTTTGGTATCTATTGGATCTATGTGCTGAACTGGTTCCAGTATTGGAGAGACTTTCTGATTTTTAGAATTAAGAAGAAACCTCTATTCATTGTCTCCTTTCTATCTCTTCTTTCTTTCATCTTTTCTCTTTTTTTTCTTTTCTTCTTCTGTTTTTCTGCTCTATTTACATTGCATTGTCCATATAAACTGTAAAACTCCCTGCATAATTATAATAAAGCTATGTATATGCATGAAACAGGTGGAGCAATATGGCAATTGCCATACTGCTACACTTGTGAAAGTATAATCTGTTGGGCTCTTTTTGGCATCAAGACAATTATTCTTATTGCCACATTGCCACACAGGACACTGTAAAAAAAAAAAAACAAAAAAAAAAAAGAAGAAGAAACTTCTAAGCACAGAGCCTGAGTGGACCGTAGATCACTCTGTGATACTCCCTAGGAGAGAGGAACCCTCAAAAGATAAAGTGTAATGTAAAGTTTTATTTTTCTTTATCTGGATATCAGGAGGAGCAGATCTAAGCCCTTCATGGATGTGAGGAGTGGTCAGACGCAGCAGGCCTGCTCTGCTGAGCTTCTGTGTCTGAATGAAGCAGGAAGTTCTGTTTGTCTGCAGGTGTGTTTGTCTGCAGGCCTCGGAGGTTAATATCCTGCTTTGTCTCTGCTCCTATTCATCATCTCAGGTGTGTTTAAGTGCTGCAATGTGTGATGGAGGGACACACGGGCGTAGTGACAGCAGCCATTTGTGAGGTGCGGTGTTGCAGCATAATCCCTCCTCTCACTTTATATAAAAGGAAGATAATGCGATGGAACTTTTCTGAACTCGTAACCTTTTATCTCTGCGGCCTCTGCGCTCTCACACCTGTCCGCGCGGCTCTTATTGTTTTTGTGCACGTAGCTGCCCTCAGCAGGGGCCGCGGCTCTGTCCTGTTATTCACTGTCTGCAGCCATCAGTCGTTTCCAATCTCACCATCAGGGAAGTCACAGCTCTTTGTACAAGTGCCTTCAGTAATTGAATTTGCTGCAGAAATAGCTGCCTGGAAAATTTCATTTTCACTCCCAGAGGGTGGGTGTGTGTGAGTGTCTGTGAGTGCCACTCAGTGCTCCCTCCCTCCTATCTGATCTACCTTGTCCTCCATTTCTAAGCCTACACACTGTCTTCAGTGGGACTCTTCAGTGGACGCAGGTGGTCCCCTCTCTGCTGTCTCATCCACCTTCAACATCCGCTGCATCTCTGCTATCCTGTAAGACGCCAACACCATGATGTGGCTAAATATGAACAAAACAAGTGTAATTATGCTGAAATCTCGCCTAATCTCAGGCAGAAGTCGCAGGTTTCTTTGCTGACTGAGACTCCGTTCAGTTTTCTGTACCTTAGGATCATTCGTCAATTTAATCCAAATTACTTTCTTTAAGCTGAACATAAAACTCTGCTCAGGAAGCAAAGGGACATAAGATGCAGCTTATTTTAGAAAATTTAGGGAGAGACGATTAATTATAGAGTTTACATCATATACCGGTACTTCATGTAAGGATAAAGACACTTAAAGGAAAAGTCCGGTCAGCAAGGAATAATCAATTGATCATTATTTATACACTGCAAATGTAAAATGTCTTAAATTAAGTGTATTTACCCTTAATTTGAGCAGGTAAATAAAATGATCTGCCTATGGAATGAGTATTTTTACTCTTAAAATAAGATAATTAAAACATATTCACTTGTAATAAGACAATATAATTGTATTTTTTTTTCTTATTTTAAATGCAAATTGTCTTGCTCTGTTGGCAAAGTGTCTCACTTACCTCCTTAATTCAAGAAAATATGCACTTATTTTAAGAAATAAATGACTTATTGAGATTAAAAATTTCTGCATTATAAAACTAATATGTTTGCAGTGATTAAATGAATTTAGCGTTAATCAGTAACAAAATAAAAAGATAAAATAATAATTTCAGTCCCGATCACTGAGTCTGGGAGCGGCCATTTTGGCCCAAATATAGTAGCCCCTCCCTCCTGCCATCTTCCAGCAGTGACGTCACGGTGCGGTAAGCCTAGCGCCATTCTCCCCGCTTTACAAGCTAAATCAATGGGAACTACTAGACACATCTGCAATCAGCAACAATTATTGAAGATTTCCAGAGGACTTCACCATTGAAATTCACCAGAGCTATAGTGAAACTGACAATGCCCACGTGCATGGCAGATGGATGCTGGAATACATCGGGTAAAAGTGGAAAAAAAGAGTTATTCCACCTTTCTGATTCCTGATCCTCCACGGACGGGTTGGTCGTTGGATCGCCAACTTGAAGAGGGAGGATTTGCCATCGAACTTCTGGCCAGAGAAAAAACCCGTAATATGTAGCCAACATTTGGAAGAAGAATGTTTTCAAGATGACTTGGATAATAGCGCGTTGTGACAAACACCAGATACAGCACTGGGACTTGATCAACAGCCGATACCGCACCGTGACGTCACTAACCAGTAGGTGGCAGTAGTGTTCTTTGACAAACATGGATGCCATCTCAAACCTCCCCTTTATCAGTAGGATTATTGAAAAAGCTTTGTTTCAACAGTTAAACACTTTCTATGACCAGCCGCTTTGACGTGTTCCAGTCAGGTTTCCGTGCTCACCACAGAACAGTGGTACTCAACACAAAACAGCATAAGAAGAACTCGTTAACGTTTATTTATTTTACAAATTAGTAAAAAGAGCAATGAATTAAACTGAATGTTACAAAGTTGACATGATTATATGAGCTGTCTTCACCAAGAAATGATCAGGAGCGCCTTGAAAATGGTCAGATCCGCCTCTCTAGCTGCAATGCGCACTCCCAACACCAGGGGGACAGCCTCAGAGTTAGTACCCACCCTTTCCGGTTGAATTCCTGAAATGATAATTTGTTTTGGGACTTGTAAAAGTGTTTTGAATGTTTATTATTGGTTTTCTTAATTTCTATTTGTTTTGAATTTTAAAAGTGCTTTGTTTGTTTTTATTATTTTTTTAAATGTAAATGTGTTTTCTGAAATGATCATTTGTTTTTGAACTTGTAAAAGTGTTTTAGATTTTGTAATGTTGGTTTGCACCTCCGGGCCACCGTAGTACAGAGACCGCCCTCATCAAGGTGTTTAATGACATCCGTATAAATACAGACTGCGGAAGAACCAACCAAACAGTGCTGGTACTATTGGATTTCAGTGCAGCATCTGATTCTGTCGATCACTCCATCCTGTTAGAGCACCTGATAAACTGGGTCGGCCTCTCTGGTACAGCTCTCAACTGGTTTAAATCCTATTTAAAGGACAGGGACTTTTTTGTATCAGTAGGCAACTTTACATCAGAGAGGAGAAAAATCACATGTGGGGTTCACCAAGGGTCCATCCTGGGTCCCCTCCTATTCAATATCTACATGCTCCCTCTGGCTCAGTTAATAAAAAACAACAACATCAGCTACCATAACTATGCAGACGACACACAGCTTTACATCACCATGTCACCAGGTGACTATGAACCAATTCAAGCACTGAGGAAATGCTAAGAAGAAATCAATGCCTGGATGGGCCATCATTTTCTTCAACTGAATAAAAACAAAACTGAAGTAATAATCTTTGGACCAATAGAGGAGAGATCTAAAGTTAGCACACAGCTTCAGTGGCTTCAGCTAGTAACCACTGATCAGGCCCCAAATCTAGGTGTAGTGCTGGATTCAGACTTGAACCTCCAAAAGCATTTAAAGACAATTACAAGGTGGGCTTTCTATCACCTGAAGAACATTTCCAGGATTAAAGGACTAATGTCTCAGCATGATCTGGAAAAACTAATCCATGCGTTTATTTTTAGTCGAATTGATTACTGCAACGGTGTTTTCACAGGTCTGCCTAAAAAGTGGATCAGACAGCTGCAGCTGATCCAGAACGCTGCTGCCCGTGTCCTCACTAAGACTAAGAAAGTAGAGCACATCACCCCAGTTCTAAAGTCCTTCCACTGGCTCCCTGTATCTCAGAGAATAGACTTTAAAATACTTCTGTTAGTCTATAAATCTCTGAATGGCTTAGCACCTAAATGCATCACAGACTTGCTATCAGTGTATCAACCCTTCAGACCACTCAGGTCTTCTGGCTCCAGCCTGCTCTGCATACCTAGAACCAGAACTAAACATGGAGAAGCAGCATTTAGTTCCTAGGCTCCACTTATCTGGAACAAACTTCCAGAAAACTGGAAAAGTGCGGAAAGCCTGAGTTCCTTTAAATCAAGACTAAAAACACATTTGTTTAGGATTGCCTTCCACTGTTCTAGTTAAACAGTTCAACTAAAACATCATTAGTTCAACTGTTTTTAATGTTCTATTTGTTTCTGCATTTTCTTGTCCTACTTGCTTTGATTCTGTTTTATTTTCCTATATTTTAATCATGTAAAGCATGTTGCATTGTCTTGTCTACTTAATTGGGTTATACAAATACATTTGCCTTGCCTTGCCTTGCCTTGCCTCCAGTAAAGCACATTCAGATGAAAATTATTCTGAATTAAAAACACTTATCATTTATTGAACAGTATGTAATAATTTTATACTTAAAGGACTTTCAGAAGCTTTTGTTCTGAATATGAACAGACTTCACCTTTAAAGGATTCAAAGTTTGGTTTCGGTTTGCTTTGATACATTCTGTCACTTTTCGTTGTTGACTCTACTGACTCTAAAAGAAAAAAATAAGTCAGTTTTAGTCTTGCAATTTTAAAACTCCAATTAATTGTGTAAATAAAGTGTATAAAACCAGTCCGACAGGTTAAAATTTGTCAGCTAAAAGCTCCTTATAGTCTGTGCTGACTTTGGTGTTTTTGGCGTTCCACAGGGTTTAATGTTCTGAACAGCCTTGTTTTGTTTTTACTATGAGCCACAATTACAAAACAATCAGTCGCGTCTCTGCTGTAATGAACAGATATGTTTTAATGGGTGGAGTTCCCCCAGCCTACTTATAAGACCAGGCCTAAAATAAAGTTTTGAAGTAGTAACCTGTGGTTAAACTGGTCAACCCTTAAAGGAATAATACACCCAAAACATGATTAGCCTTCATTTTCTACTCACCCCCATGCTGAACAACACTCTGGAGTACTTTTTTGATATCTCAAATGCATCTGGAGATCTGGGAGGAGTGGGTCATCTTATTATTCAGCCTAAATGAGAGCAGGTCAAAGTTCATTTTACAGAAATGATCCACTCTAATCATCTGATCTTAAACACAACCTGAAGAATATTGTTTTATTGTGTAAACTGTATTTCCCTTCTGGCTCTTAACAACGCTTTTCTCTTGTACATATGTTCCTGTTTGTAAAATCAGAAAGTAAAATAATTATTAAAAAGCTTTCCTCCTAAGACTCTGTTCCAATTAAGAACGGAGAGCACTGAATGTGTCGCAGGGCTGCTGACCCTGCAGGACCACTGCTGGGCTCCCTCCCTCTGTGCAGGAGCCAGGCTGCAGCTTCCTGCATAATTAAGCAGAGGTGCACTATTGGCATATTCTCCAGGTTTAAATGCTAAATGGTATGAGCCTTCGCTTAATACTGGGATATCTAGAAGTGAAACATGATCAATATTATGACAGTATTAGTGAAACATGGCTGCACCCAGAGCAACAGCCTCCAACCTGCAGCCTTTGCAGAGACGTTTGTCCTGCAGCTTGTTTCCCAGACAGAGAGCAGGTCCATAAAAACATGCTGCCACCCATGTTTTTGGATGTCTATGTTTCAAAATACCTTATTATGTGATATTAAGAGTGTTTTCCTATTTCTAAAAGCCTGACAGAGCATTGTGGGCATTATTCTCTATCACAAAAATCACTTTGAATAAAACTGTTTATTTTTTCAGATCCTCTTGTAAAAGACGTTTCCAGTTCTTCAACAGCATAACTCATTACACCAAATCAGGAGGAACTCCTCTAAAATTATGACTAAAATCACCTAAAAATAAAACATTTCTTTACATTTTATATTTGTGTTTAATATGACTGTATTAAAATCATCTGCCAATAATACAAAAAAAAATCTTCATAGTTTAATTTCAATCAGAATCAGAATTACTTTATGAAACTCTTGCAGAAAATGTATTTTCTTGCAGCGCAACTGTCTACAGAAGAGAGAAAAATAAAAATAATAATAATGAAATAAGTAAAATTATGCCCTTCCAGTATAAACAGTGTAAAATGAAGATTTCAGTATATAGAATCAACAGTATTTACAATTTACTATGCTGATCAGTACCTAAAAAGGTAAAAAAAACTCTTATTAGCAAATCATTTTCTTGCCTCATATGAAGCAAATATTTTAATCAATTTTTTTATTAGTTTTATTGAGGAAACAGAAGTGAAAATTGAAACCATAAAAATCAAATTTTTCCACTTTTTGATTTAAACATAAAACATAAAGACAGTAAAAATTCAAAACACCTCCCTTTTCCCCAGGACTTACATCTTATCGTCTGCCTGGCTGTGTGTTTCCTGGACGGGGCCGCCTGTGGAGCTGGTTGACAGTTGCCTTTTGTATCTATGCTTCTTTTTCTATGTCTGCTTCTGTCTCCTTGAACCCCAGTGGGCCTCAGCAGATGGCCGCTCACACTGAGCCTGGTTCTGCTGGAGGTTTCTTCCTGTTCAAAGGGAGTTTTTCCTCTCCACTGTCGCTACAAGCATGCTTAGTGTGAGGGATTGCTGAAGAGTCAATGAGTCGATGCAATCAGCTGGTTTTCCTTAGATAGAAAACTTTGATTCAATTTCACTGGATGATCTGGTGAACTGGAAAGTGACCTGAGATGACATGTGTTGTTAAATGGCGCTATAGAAATAAACTAAATAGAATTGAATTATCACACTGAGAATCAAATCAAAATTTCTTCCAATAGAATTATCAATATATTGTTGAAGGGGTTGCCAAGTTCTATCGAATTGCTTTAAGTTATTTGCTAATGAGAACCATATTCTATTCCAAATAGAGCCTAACCAATTCCTCCATCCACAATTTAACCAAACGAACCTCTGATTTTCTCCAGAACATCAATACTAGTTTTTTTCCTTATGATAAATGCATAGAATGCTAATTGTTGTCGTTGGTATTTACTAAATTGAAAAAGGTGAGTAGAAACTCTGAGTACAATTAGAAGTGGGTCCAGCCTCAATTCTGTACGGAGCTTATCTGGTAAAGTTTTGAATATACCAGACCAAAACTGGGTTCATTTTGTACATAAAGAGTAAGAATGAAAAAGTATAGCTTCTTCAATACGGCGTTTGTCTTTTTTCTATCGTATTTTAAAATAAGGTTTTGCAGTTTTGGTCTGAGAATGTTGCTCAGTGTCTGTTACTAAACCTATTGAAAGGTCTACAAGCAAACATGCTGTTTCCCAGCAGCAGGGGGCGCTGCAGCAGGTTAGATATGAATTAATTCACTATTTGTCACCATCATCAGATCAGTGACGCTGATCTGTCCACGTCCATCCAAACGTCTGACCACAGCTGCTGCTGTGTGTGTGTGTGTGTGTGTGTGTGTGTGTTGGGGGGGGGGGGGCTTTGTCACGGTGGCAATTTTCTCCTAAATACCTTCCACAAATAATGGTTTTCAGAATGAGCATTAACAGGGTTGATTACACGAAATGGCCTTTTTAATTTACAGCGGGCTCCTATTGATCACAGGAGTGCAGATTAAAGCGTTCAATGAAGCCAGTGATGAGGTATTAACCAGCTGGAGCCCCCCAGGGGCCCCCAGGGGACGGCAGAGGCTGGCCCGGGTTCTGTCTGTGTACAGTTATTCCTCTGTAATGAAGTGCCTCTATGCAGAGGCATGGAGCCCCTGCAGGAAAAATAGATTGAAGATGATGAGCTCTTCAAAGTCATTTCTTGCTCTCTCATTCCACCTCATGCCCGGTGCCTCCTGCCCCACCGGAGCCGCTCCTCAAATCGCCTCGGATTTACTTAGCCGGACGGACCGATGCAATTTTTATGACCTTATTGCTTTTTTACCATGGTAATAGTTTTGAATCAATTTATCAATCTGCCGGAGCCATCAGGCATGTTGCCCTCAAAGATCAAGTCCAGGTCATTCCATCATTGCACTCCAGAGAACAGAGATGGAAAGACCCCCCCCCCCTATCCTCCCCAGCCACGTCGCCCATCACTGCCAGCAGCCATCTGAGAATGCTCCTCAGACAGCTTAGCAAACATGCTCCCTCCAGTTTAACCCCTCATTCAGAGCCCCCGGCAGGGCGCCTCCTTTAAGGCAGCCTGCAGGAGTTTCTACCCATCTCTCAGTGAGGCATAATTTCACATTTCATGGCTCTATATGTGTGTGTGTGTGTGTGTGTGTGTGTGTGTGCCACATTAGCTGCTACTCATGGCATAAATGTGCTTCCCTAATCAAATGCTGTCGGTTTGAATAAATTCCCCTAAACCAGGTTGTCTGAGTAAGTTTCCTCCCTGCTGGATTGATTTTCCTCATCTTAGAATCAATAACACGTTGAACGGGTCATTATATTCTGGGGATTCATATGTTTGAACGAGCGTAACGGCTTTACTGTCCTTTGTTTGGCTTCAGCAAATGTCAATTAATGTTCCCATCATTGTGAGATGGACCCTGAGAGCCTTCATTCGATCGGCCGGACCGTCGGCCGCTCTGTCCCTGGCACACACACAGTGTGACATCACTGATAGCTAATCACAGGACCGCCAACTCGCCGTACACGCCGCTGCCCCGTGTACTGGCTGTACCAGCAACTCTTCCATCAGCAACAATCTTTCACAGTTTGGCAGATATAAATAATTTCCTTAATCTCACATCTTTTCTGAACTGACTTTTGGCTTGATGAGAGAAGGCAGGCTGCCCTGCAAACATTTTAAAGGAAAAGTCGCTCATATTCAGAATCCAAACTTCTGAAAGTTCTTTAAATGTGAAATGATTCCATCCTGTTCAATAAATGATCAGTGTTTTTAATTCAGAGTAATTTTCATGTGAATGTGCTTTACTGGAGGCATCCATGTCTGTCAAAGAACACTACTGCCACCTACTGGTTAGTGACGTCACGGTGCGGTATCGGCTGTTGATCAAGTCCCAGTGCTGTATCTGGTGTTTGTCACAACGCGCTATTATCCAAGTCATCTTGAAAACATTCTTCTTCCAAATGTTGGCTACATATTACGGGTTTTTTCTCTGGCCAGAAGTTCGATGGCAAATCCTCCCTCTTCAAGTTGGCGATCCAACGACCAACCCGTCCGTGGAGGATCAGGAATCAGAAAGGTGGAATAACTCTTTTTTTCACTTTTACCCGATGTATTCCAGCATCCAGCTGCCATGCACGTGGGCATTGTCAGTTTCACTATAGCTCTGGTGAATTTCAATGGTGAAGTCCTCTGGAAATCTTCAATAATTGTTGTTGATTGCAGATGTGTCTAGTAGTTCCCATTGATTTAGCTTGGAAAGCGGGGAGAATGGCGCTAGGCTTACCGCACCGTGACGTCACTGCTGGAAGATGGCAGGAGGGAGGGGCTACTATATGTGGGCAAAAATGGCCGCTTCCAGACTCAGTGATTGCGATGAAAATTTTATTTTATTTACGCTTTTTTATTTATTTTTTATTTATTTACGCTAAATTCATTAAATTACCGCAGACATATTAGTTTTAGGGATAAATAATGATCCATTGATTATTCTTGCTGACCGGACTTTTCCTTTAAACCTGGGTTTGAATGGAGACTAAGCCAAAGCCTGGATCCAGATTTATTGTTGATTCTGTTCATGATGGAGAATCCTGCTTCACAGCAGCAGGTTGAGACAAACATACTCAAAATCTGCAGTGTCACATTTTTCAGGGTTGGAAAAGCCATCTGGGACACTGTTTGGATCCAGAAACCTGTAGCATCACACACTCTAACCTGAGCACCACATTGGACTGAAGATCTGCCACTTCCAGTTGAAGCGAACCTGTATTAGCACATTGCTGAGGAGTGAATGTCTGGACCATGGATCGTACTCTGCCTTTAAATCCGCTGTTTTCTCCATACGCACTTATGGCTGAAGTAAGCGGATATGTGCTTCATTCATTTTGTAATGCCGCTTAATGTTGCTTCCTATGAGGAGAGCGAGTTTCTCGGAACTAATGAGACAGACAGGTTTTGTGTTCCCACCTAGCAAGACGAACAGTTACGGCTCAGCCCATTCTTCCTTAAAGACCTGTTTTATGAGTCTACTTTCCTAATCTTTGAGCACACCATTTCACTTTCACTGTCACCCAGGGGGGATTTACCATTAGGCAATACTAGGCAGTTGCCTAGGGGCCCAAGTTCCTGGGGGCCCATAAAACACTGTTTCCATGTATGGTTAATACAACTATTCCTTACTTTTTCACTTTATGTTTTTGATAAAGATCCTTTTGCTAAAATGCCATCAGAACGCTGATAATATTAAGTGTGTCTCAGCCCCCCCCCCTTCAGTGTCCACCATATTGGATCAGTCCATTTGCTGCACATGTTCAGAAAGGTCCAAACAGACAGCAGCAAACCATTTGAAAACAAACCATGCAAAGAGCAGTGTTGCCAACTTAGCGCTTTAGTCGCTATATTTAGCCACTTTTCAGACCCCTCTAGCACTTTGATTTCTAAAAAGCTCCTAGCGCCAAATCTAGAGACTTTTTTCTGCTACTGGAGACTTTGGAGACAACATCTAAAAGCAGCGAACTCTGCTCTCCAGAGCGAGTAGATTGGTAACCCCGCCTCCTGCTCTCCTCTATCTTGTCTGCTGTCATGATTCATGCAGCTATTATTTCATCCAAATGAAAAATGGAGAACAGATAAGCAGATCATGGCTTGTCTACAGTGAAAAGAAGGACTGGGTTATTTACTTTGGCCTTTTTGGAAACACAGGAAGGAGCAATCAGCTAAGTGAGCTTAGTGCTTGGAAAAAATCTTTCATTCCTTTAGAGACAGCATGAAAAGTCAGCTGAGTACAAAACATGGAGAGGAAAACAAGAAGAAAAGGGACAAGAAGAGAGGGACACAACCTAGAACAGATAATGGATGTCTATTCTATTAACATTTCTCTATCTGGAGAAGGGGGCTGTTTTATGTGTTGCCTTCTCAGTTCAGAGGGCCCCCTGCCTGTCTTTGCCTAGAGCCCCACATTTCCTAAATCCGCCCCTGCTTTCACCAGTTCACCGCAGTTCTTCCAGCAGTCCACACTTTCTCTGCTCTCTTTTTCTCATGGTCTTCTCCTTCTTTCCCATCGCCCGGCTTGCCACAGGTTTGCCTGCTGTGTCTAAAAGTAGCAGCAGCAGCAACCCAGACTGACAGCTCATTGGCTCATTTGGATCACGTGCAGCCTGGAGCCGGATGCTCCCCAGGGCTTTACCGTATTAACAGGAGAAGAGGCGCAAGTGAAGTTGGACACTGTCGTTGGACATCCATCCATCCATCTTCTTCCTCTTATACCTGGTTGGGTCATGGGGGTAGAAGCTTCAGTAGGGACCCCTCTCCCCAGCCACTTGGGCCAGCTCCTCCAGGAGAACCCCAAGGCGCTCCCAGGCCAGAAACAAACATGAATGCTGTAGAACCAGTGAAGTCCTCATAAACCAAACAACCAATGTTTCTTCAATCTTAGAAATCTTTTTTAATGCAACATGCTGCTTATAGAACTACTGACCTTGAAGCCATGCTTTAGATGGACCTGGTTTGGTATCCATGGTGCTTTGATATGATCCTCATTAGCTCACACAGCTGAATTCATCTAGTGTCTCCAATGGGTCCGGTCCTCCCTAATATATTGAAATACTATGCAACTCTCTTTAGTAACAGATGAGCTCAATCATAGCCGGGGCGGATGATTGATTATTTGACCAGACTTTGTTCTGCTTTTTAACTCAGCTTCTGCAGGATGTGTGTGGATAGGCAACATGGAGGCTGTAATGAGTTCATAAGGCCAGATGTGATGAATATTTAAAAAGTAACTTACATACAAACCGTGTCAAGGGCACTGACTAAATGATTAGTTCTACCTCAGGAGGACAGGTAACAAAGAGATCATAAACAGAGCATCCGTGTTACTCAGCCCCTGGTGGAGGCTGTAAATGACACGGCACAACGAACCAACCGAGGGAAGCTGCTCAGGGACACAGCGGGGGATTGAACAGGCCAACATTTTCTCAGGAAATATAGTTCTGTTTCTGATGTTGCAGAAGTAGTAGGTATTGATTTTGGAGAAGTTGCTGGTTTTGATTTTGGAGAAATTGCTGGTTTTGATTTTGGAGAAGTTGCTGGTTTTGATTTTGGAGAAGTTGCTGGTTTTGATTTTGGAGAAGTTGCTGGTTTTGATGGAGAAGTTGCTGGTTTTGATGGAGAAGTTGCTGTTTTTTATGTAGAAGTTGCTAGTTTTGATGGAGAAATTGCTGTTTGTGATGTAGAAGTTGCTGGTTTTGATTTTGGAGAAGTTGCTGGTTTTGATGGAGAAGTTGCTGGTTTTGATTTTGGAGAAGTTGCTGTTTTTTATGAAGAAGCTGCTAATTTTGATGGAGAAATTGCTGGTTGTGATGTAGAAGTTGCCGGTTTTGATTTTGGAGAAGTTGCTGGTTTTGATGGAGAAGTTGCTGGTTTTGATGGAGAAGTTGCTGGTTTTGATGTAGAAGTTGCTGGTTTTGATTTTGGAGATGTTGCTGGTTTTGATGGAGAAGTTGCTGGTTTTGATTTTGGAGAAGTTGCTGGTTTTGATGGAGAAATTGCTGGTTGTGATGTAGTAGTTGCTGGTTTTGATTTTGAAGAAGTTGCTGGTTTTGATTTTGGAGATGTTGCTGGTTT